>NC_091147.1:21012941-21312941 GCF_041381155.1 Argopecten irradians
CCGTCTATAAATTATATGTGCTTACATTGCGTAATGGAAACCTGAAACTTAAAATCCAGGAGGTAACGTAATGCTAAGGAAGTTTTAGTCGAACAAACCTTATCTGTTCGTTTCTGGCGTATCCACCGTAATCCGTAGCCATACAACACAAACATCATCGGCAAGGAAAACACTGGTAGTCGTACACCGAAGGCACCTATGGAACAGGAAAGATAGTGGATTTAATGTACAATGTAGTAGTGACACATATACCTCAAAATTCACCATAATATGATTTATACTTGTTCTATGACGTAACTATGTTGTTATGCATGTTTTAAAGTTACGAAGATATTGTAAACTTTCACTGTTTTTAATGACATTCGAATTTGTTATTTTCAATATTTTTATGCAGCCATAACAACCATCATTGGTCTGAGATATATATGCTCTATCAATAAAAATCACTAACATGTTATATGTTATATGTATTAGATCAAAATTGAAGTTCACTTGTTTTAGACAAATAAAAAGTTTTCATTTATTCGGTCCATTTATAAGGAAATCGATTCACACGATTTTCTAAGATAGAACATTTTAGCACCACCAAAACTTTTATTTTTTATTGATAAGGATGGTATTATAATAATATGTCCCTTATATACTTTAGTATACATTTAATGCATGTTATAAATGCAGCCTAAGGTTAGATGTCAATATATTTAGTCTTAAAATAAATATCAATATTTAATCAATATACATGTATATTTAACATAAAATAGCAATATAATATTGATTTGGTTATTATTTTTGAACTAATAAAATAAATATATTCATAACTCCGAAAGGAAAGAAGTTCAGAATATCAAATCAAGTAATGTGCATTCAAATTCTTGTGAAGATTGAGACACTGTCATAAATCAAGCGTCTTTGTCATGAGTTGTCTCCCGTCCCAATGACATTACAATATAAAGTATATTGTGTAGTTGAAAGTGTCGTAACTATTAAGAACTAAGAGTGTAATATACGATTTTAAACTCTAGCTATACTTACTTTTTAAATGAACAACGGTAATCATATGTGGATATGTTGGTAAATTCTTAAGGAAGTTTAATTCCGACACAACACTTGTTTGACTATGACATTCACACGTCTAGGATAATAAAAATGGTTTACAACCCTCGTTTTAACAAATGAAATACTGGATGTGGACTAATTTTACATTCTTATTATGTTGTGAGGATTGAAAAGTGTAAGATATATGTAAGTGTTCATGTTGTATTTAAGATATAAAGACAGACTCACGTACTTTGTTTTGATTCATCTCTCAAGAAAATAACTACAAAAATAAAGGTGGTAAGCCACACTCCTATTGCCACGAGAAGAATAATGATCGGTCGGAGGGAAAAGATGAATCCAAACGATTTGTCGTCATTAATGGGCCCAGTGAGTCTCTGCAAAATGTTGATGAATTCCCCGTAGCTCATCTAAAACAAGAAAAGTTTCTATACGTAAAAATCATGTTTTGGCATATTTTCGCCACTAAAATAATCAATGAATAAGCAAAACAAAAATTAAAATCGATATCAATTTTACAATATTTACACATGTTATACCCAAGATAGTATATTTACCAAACATCATATAAAAAAGACAAAAGTCCACGTTCATATATAGCATTATGTAGGGTAATCTAATAAGTATCTTCTGGAGTTGGTTGATTCATTATGGATTGAGAGCTTTTATAGTGATGATACGAACGCTGTCGGCCAGTTATCAACCACATCACACTACGCTCGCTCAAATGCATACAAAACTTGCACAGATTTTATGATACATATGAACTTTCATTCAGTTTAGCTTTGAAAATAAAATCGCTCCGACTTTGTCTGAAATAAACGTTTATAAAAAAAGACAACTACATATATTTTCCTCCCAAGAGGTCACTAAATTGAGGAAACCCCAAAGCTTTGTCGATGGTACTGACTCCGACGTTGTGGTATATCGATCTTTTAATTCAAGCAGATTAAAGAATATATTTCTCTGATATCAAGTATTCATTACAGCTCATTTCCTGAAACATCACGTTTTATGTCCCGTGTGCGGTGTCTTTAAAACAATTTCATTACTGACATTGTAGCATATGTCATGTAATCATTGTAATATCATTTTTAGGCCTTTTTCCATGTCTATCTGACAAAGGACGATACGACAGAAATGTATCAATTTATTAACAACAGCTTTTCATGAAAGGCAAAAAGCATCAAATGCTATTCACGCAGACAAATGGCGCCAGATCATATGCATGAAGTTGGTAGTGCATACTTACGCTGACTCCATGACAACAGAGAGGAGTGGGGACATCCTCGTCATCCCGACAGACGAGCTGTGCCTTCCATCGACCCACCACATCTACCTGGACAGTGGCAAGTAGTTGACCATTCTCAATATCTAAATATAGATAAATAACATCAATATATAAATATATAAATGTTATAAATACTACACGATACAAAAATGTATGTATCAAACAGAATCTTACGAAAAACATACTGTGGGAATATGATTTTACAAACGTTTCGATACTTGTTGAGGTACCGTCAACATTTTACAGGAAGTAATCCTACATTGTAAAATACAATGCAAGTCTTTTCTATTTGCTTTCTGTTGTGATATATACATTTATATCGCACTATGAATAGGACCAAAAATTACATTGAAAAAAATAATGTGTTATTATTATTGTGTAATGCACGATACGTCTCGTACAATCACAATGGTAACAAACGGTACGATTAACTCGTGGTTTTGCATCAGTTACCATCATCCATATTATGTTTTAATAGTCTTTATTACGAGAACAAAAGTCGTTGTTATGAAAACAAAAGTCGTATTTACGAGAACAAAGGTAATTATTGCGAGAACAAAAGTCGTTATTACGCGATCAAAAGTAATTACAATATGTATTACGAGAACAAAAGTCTTAATTACGAGATCAAAAGTCGTTATTACGATAACAAAACTCTTTATTACGAGAACAAAAATCGTTATTACGGGAAAAAGTCGTTATTACGATAACAAAAGTCGTTATTACGAGAACAAAAGTCGTTACGAGAAAAAAGTCGTTATTACGAAACAAAAATGTATTACGAGAACAAAGTCGTTATTAAAACAAAAGTCGTTATTACGAGAACAAATCGTTATTACGAAAAAATCGTTATTACGAAACAAAAATTATTACGATAACAAACATCGACGTTATTACGAGACAAAAGTCGTTATTACGAGAACAAAAGTCGTTATTACGATAACAAAGATCGTTATTACGAGAACACACATCGTTATTACGATAACAAACATCGTTATTAAGAGAACAAAAGTCGTTATTACGGGAACAAAAGTCGTTATTACGAGAACAAACAAAAAAGCCAAAAAATATATCCACTTTCAATTTTCAACTATGCCAAATCAAAGTTGGACTATGAGGGGGATTCTCTTTATAATCAAATCATTTGGTAAACAAAGCAAATTCCTAAAAATTCTTAACATTTAGCATAAAGCCGTTGACAGAGAATCACCGACTGTTCCTCGTTCTTTCGATTTTGTAAATCCCGAAGTTACTATTGCGAATCTCCATGTCATTGTTACAAAACATACATAAAATTGTATTGTTTTAAGATTGTAATTACTACGTTTTTTTTCTCGTAATAAAGACTTTCAAAACTCGGTATGACGAGAAATAAACAAAAATACAAAAAAGAAAAGAAAAAAACAAAACAATGCATGGACGTTGTATGCCAACGATTTATCCGAATTAAAATGGAAAATTATGTAACGATTGTTTGTATTTAACATGCATGATTGAGTTGATTAAAACTGTATTTCGATCGCGATGCTGCAATGAGAGTGTCCATAAACGGTGGGCCCCATCTCTGCGCGGCCGCAGATTTGTGTCGTTTTTCATGTCTAGCGATGATTGTATCGAAACATGATTATGAAGAAAAGTCATAATGTAGAATACTCCATTTACATCAAATATAGCATCTCAAACAACAATTTACATATCGCATTATTGGTTTATCACACGAAACGAAACTAACAAGACTATATAATCTCATCTAAAAACAACAATTATATACCGCATTAGTGGTTTATCACACGAAACGAAACAGACACTGAGAAACACATATCTGGGTTGACATTTCCATGCAGCTTCGTTTTCAAGAGCTGTGCTAAATTTACACAGGGCTTTCCATTGATTCAATGGTGAAAACTGGACAACTTGACCATCATTTTAGTATGTAACGACTTTTGAAAGGCCAAATAACCATTTAGACTATTTTTCTTTGTCCGACTATTGATGCTATTACATTTAGTTGATAATCTTACTTCCAATTTAAGACAACTTAAGGATGCATTCTGCTGAGGTTTCCTTCCCGTTAAAGTCTCGTTTCGACATAGATTAAACAAGTTATGAAATTTTCAAATACGATTTATCAATATCTGTAGCATGTGGCTTGTTGCAAATTTTGTCAAAAAAATTACATTCTATTTTTCGCAGTTTTTTTATACAGCGATTTTAAGAAATGGCCCATTTGGCAGCCATTTTGAAATGATGTCTTTTTGGCTTTGAGTAGAGCCATCGTTTTACCATTTTTGACTGAAATTGTTTTGCGCAAGTATTTTTAGCTGTATCAAGCTAAATTTACTGTAAATCTTTACTGGGTTCGTGGTAATCAAAATATTGAGCATTAATGTGTGAAATGATACGCTTATGTCACTTTATTTTTACATTTAATGGTAATTTGAGCACTTTTATTTTCTACTCAAAAATATTGAAAAATAAATATTTAAATGATGCAAAAAAGCAAGCACACGGACCCCCGATTTTTCTGTCTAATTTAGAAAGAACAACCATTTCCCTATTGATATGCAAAGCATTGACAAATGTTTAATACCAGAACTTTTTCTATAAAGGGTTAAATTTGACAAAAATGACAGAAAATGGAGCATTTTGGAGCTCAAAATTAAGGAGTAGGGGTAGCATGTGTTATTCTGAGAAAAAGTATGAATCTTATTAATCATAACTGGTATATTTTAAAAGATGACTATTTGAAATAAATTCTTCAAACATCCATACATATCAAACACCTCATTAGGGAATTATGGCTTTAAATTCTAGTGTATGTAGTCAAAATAGCAAGATTCCCATAAAATCCACTATTTTGTCATTAAGGTATCTTTGAGTGACAATAGCTCAAAAACGAGCACACTGACATATGTTTTTTCTTCCATTTTTTATGGTATGAACTCCTATTTCCAAAAACCTTTATGAGAAAAAAAGTTGAATGCAAGAAAATTTTGACTTTTCACAGGAGTACATTCTTAAGTTCCATATCACAGTTTTCGCCACGCACAAATGTATCGGTCATCAGTTACCATAATAAAATGTTGCATATACCCTAATCACGGCAAAGATGACATTTTCGATTATCCTTATCATACCCTATTTTACATGACTGATTCCAACGTCCGTAGATTTCTATACATATGACTTTCGTTTCAAATCTTGCTAAAACATTTTACGACGGTTATCCCATAAAAATATCCATCTGTTCTATAAACAGACAGTACGATTTACTGGCGTTTTTTTTGCATCGCTACAATCGTGGACTAGGGTAACTGCAGTTACCTTAATCCAGTTACCTTCTGTGATAACTCACTTACTTGTAGGGGAATAGAGAATACAGCTCATCTCACTACTGAAAGACTCTGAACTCCTAGGCAATCTCTCTGCAAACAATAATCATAGATCAAAATGGCAGAAATATATTGGCTCATAAAATTGGTAATTTAATCACCGATCGCAACCGATCGCAACCGGTCACCGATATCATCTGATGTTGCGTCCCTTTGACCATGATTTAGCCCACATATATATATATATAATTTCTAGTTACTGAAGCCAAAAATATGGATTGCTTTTATCATATTTAACGAGACTGCATAAAGAAAAGACCAGTATGGTCATTTTCGATGGAAATTCTAACAATTGTCAAAGACTGTGTTATGTTTGGTCGTGTGTGCGAAAGATGTGCGTGTGTGATTCTCCATTTACAAATCTGTCCGTCTGTCTGTCTGTCTGTCTGTGTCTGTCCGTCTGTCTGTTCATGAATCCAAAAGTCTGTCTGATTGAATGGAAAAACATCATCTGAAAGTATGTTCGTATCAGATGCAGTGTCTGTCCGTAAGTAAGTGTGCAAAGACAGATAAACAGACGGAAGGTAGATAGGGAACAATGTATATATAGTCTCCATTTTATTCGTTAGATCGTTCTTCATTTCGTTCATTGTTCTTTTCTTATCCTAGTTAGTTGTTTGTTTCCTAAATAGATTCATTTGTTCATTCATTCGAATTTAACGTATTATATATTAACGCGTTGAATTGTATACGTTAACATTATCGCGTTAAATATAAAAGCATTAAACGTCACATTTCACGTCATTGATGTCATTTTTTACATGAATGGCCTTTCATAATCCATAAATTACATTGTGACGACTCATGCTAAATACATCCTTACAGAAAATTGCTGAATTTGGCTGCAAAGCATAGGCTTGCTTACGTATTTCAAAATGGGATTCAATTGCGTAGTTCAAAATGGCCTTTCAATATGTAGAAGGGGATATAGAAGAAGCACTTACCACTCTTTAAATGACGAACCAAACACCTGAAAAAGTCCTTTTCACGAGCATCCAAGAATCCGAGATTCTGAAGTGGTTCTGGTATTGAGCATTCTCGCAATAACACAGTAAGCATGCGCTGCCTGTATAAACTACATTGAGTCAAATTTTGAAGTACATCCTGAAATTCAAACCACGTTGACTTCACATAATGTCTCGTAAGAACAACGACCACACGTTCACTCAACATGGCGGCACAAAGTTCGTTTGTTAAAATCTTTGGTTGTGGCTTGTTCGAATTCCCGCCACTGTAGTAGCACCTGTAATTGTAAGGTTCTGATTGGAGCCTTGTAACTATGTCGAACACCCATGATTGGTCCTCCGGAGAATGCGAAAAGAACACGTGATATCGGTATAAATCCTGGAGGGGCGGAGCAGAATACACGACGTCAACTTCAAAGCTTTCTGTATAAGTGATAGAATCGTCACAGGTGTTCTGGGATAAACATGATGACGTCACGACATCGTCTTGTAGACTCACTAAGTCATATTTGGATTCATTCTGTACCAGGACCGCATGGTCTGAAAAAAAAACCCAACAAAAGCATGTTTAGTTTACTAAGATAGACAAAAGATTCCAAAACGTAAGCGTTTGGATGCTATTTTCCAAAATAAGTTAAATATGGAATATCGAATATCATTTCAATACAATTAGAGTACTTTCTTTTAGCTTACATAATTTGTAAAAATTATAAAACGAGTTTGATAAATTTCATATAACGTAGTCACGTATGCAATATTCACATTTATTACCTAAACTAATTTTTATTGAAATACAGACAATATTTTTTCAAATTTCGCTTCTATATCAAATTCGGCTTGCAAACATGCAACAATTTATACTATGTATGACGTCAAAACTATTTGCGACGTTATAAAAGTGTTATTTACAAATAATTAATTTTCTCTTTGTTTCTGGTTTTCTGATTGGCCTATTCAATTTTTTTTTATTCCACGATGGAGAAAAAAATCCGAGAATGGCGCGGAAACCCGACGTTATCGTGACGTCACAATAGAAACATGGACGTTGCGTATACGTATCGATTTGGAAAAAAAAATAATCCCTTGAAATAATCAATGGAATCGTACGTGTAAACGTATTTCATTTTATAAAGTAGCCTGGAAAATTAATTATGAGTATTGAAGTCACTAATTTTTAATTTCATCGGGGTATTAAAGAAAGTTTTATAGCAAACTGTGTGAAACCTATCATTTTGTGCCATGTGATGTGTAACTCCCCGCATCCGGCCTACTATACCTTTCGGTCAGGTACGAAATGGTCCCTATATGTCTTAGTGGAGCACTACCTCACTCGGACAAACTTTTCTATCCTTTTTTGTAGGTTTTCAATAATTGTATTTAAGTGTGTGCATGCATTTATGTTATTGTATTTCAAAACAAAAATAACGACCATTGTTGATATCTACCGTACCTCTCAAAAGGAGTCAAGTTCACAATTTGCAGATTTCCTTCGGAAAGACCTTCATTTTCATATGTGAAAAAATAATGTCTTGCTGTGAATTTGAAAATTTATACTGTTCCGTTTTATTTTCTAGTTGGTAAGCCTAGTAGGTACGATAAAATGCAAACATACATCTTAATAATGGTTTGCATAATCATTACTATGGTGGCATATTTCTGCCATCGATTTGCCGACTTACGACTTAATAATGTCGACATCGTTAAGGCATTAAGTCGACATCATATCGGAAGATGTCGACATAAACAGAAGAATATGTCGACTTACCACATGTACATGCCCACATAATGAATCCAAGATATTTATGTAGACGGTCGGTAACTCGGCGATTAATGTGTGTTTATGCTCGGGTGTGACACCGACTTGTCAGTTATTGATGTCGACATCTAAACTAAAAGATGTCGACATCTGGTCTTGAAAGTGGAAATCAAAGGCCACCCTTTCATATAGCACTGTGTATATACAGCAAAAGCCATACAGCAGAGATCGACTTTGATTTTGTTAATTCAAGTTTTTATTGATTTGATTTAAAAAAAAAATGTGATCCTGCACATCCCGGCCATGAAACTGTAGCCTGCGTGTACGTAGCTGTTAGCCCGAGCTAAGGAAGTGTACAACGAATTATTAATATATATAACCGTGGGTTGAAAATTCGTTTCAAAGCTGTGTGTGTGTGTTTTGTTGATTGGCATTCGTACCAAGTCCATGTAGTACATACCGTACTATACTATATTAAAAGAATGAATGAAAAACAAAATAAAAAAATAAAATAATAAAAAAGATTTTTTTATGTTGTATTTTCTTGTGAATCCCAAAAAATACCAGTTACGTAATTTAAAAGCCATAAAGGTCACAGTACAGGTACATAATACACGTTGGGAAACCAGCTTTACTTGTTAGCTTGGCCTACATAAATATTTACATCCCTCGATACACTTATATAAAGGCACAACGAATTTTTGTTACGGTCTTAATGGTCAGATTCAAACTTTGGGCTAAAAATCCTCCAGGGACGCGGTTTTAAACTCCCAACTCGCGATACATATGCATCTATTTTTCGTAGTAAAAACATGCGTTCTTTGTAGTCAAACGTAGTAAAAAAAGTCACGTGCTTATACCTCATTCATGCCATTGGCCGGAATATACAATTGTATTATGGGTAACTAGTGATCACGTGATTTTGTGTTTACTTCCAAATATGGTGATAGTTTGCTTGCCATTTCTTCGGAGAAATTGATTTATTTGAAAATATTTAGACTCCGAAATGTTATTAATATTGCATGCATATCATTTGACTTGCACATATGCACTGTTTTACTATAAATAATGAACTGAAATGAGTTGTAAAACTGCCATTTTCACGTTTTGAAAATAAATGATATAATACGAATTGACCAATTCAATAGGTCTAACCGTCTAATCTAAAATCAGCGAAGATCGGCTACTCCCAGGCTAAATTCGAAGAATTCTAAATTTATATTATATATATATTATTACCACCTGCTTTAGGGTTCAGAACATATACATATAACAAAGAGAAAATAAGGCAAAATTATGTATAAATACCAGGTCAGAGAAATCACTCTATTTGGAAGTAAACACACACTCATGTGATCACTAGTTACCCACTAATACAATTCCATATTTATTTCAGCCAATGGCATTAATGAGGTATAATCACGTGACTTGTTTTACTACGTACAATTATGGGGAAAATCCTCCGTGGATCGTGGTTTCATTTCCACCATTTGAAATTGTTAGCAATACTATCATATCATAGTTTATTTTCCATATCATTTCCAAACAAATAGTTTTAAGCTTCTGCATAGCCCACTTAGCTTTTTGGGAATCTAATACATATGCTTTATGTACATTTTTCAAATATCATCAAATTTACTCCTTGTACACATTTATAGACAGTGGGGTCGCTAAAAGGAAATTAACGAATAATTAACGAAGATTTTGGTGTTTTAGGGGTCTGAGGATGACACCCGGGAAAATTATTGTAATTTAGATTGGCTGAGATGAGTTTTACAATGTATTTTGATGATTTTGCAAGCGCCCGAAAACGCGAGATTTTGGTGGGGGGGGGGGGGGGGGGGGGGGGGGGGGAGGGGTCCGGGGGTCTCCCCCCGGAAAAACATTACGATTTAGAATGGCTTAGATGAGTTTAACGATGCATTTTGATGAATTTGAGAGCGCCCAAAGGCGCGAGAATTTGGTGTTAGGGGGGTCCGGGGGTCTTCCCCGTGAAAAAAATTTCGATTTAGAATGGCTGAGTTGAGTTTTTGTGATGTATTTTGATGATTATAAAGCGTTCTTTACATGGTAATTTTTTCGATTTTAAAGCTATCTGCATTTAGAAATGATAATTGTGTCGTCATAACATTATGCAACCCTACTCGATCTGAATATACCAGCTCGGCTTCACACACCATCAGCACATTGCTTTGTAACATAAAAAAAATTAATTAATTTTCTCGCTAAAGAATATAAACAAATTGATCTTTTAAGAGCCATTTTTTATTAAATAGTACATAGAATCCTTGATGGACATTTTTAGTCTAGATCGTGTGCATTGAATTTTTACTTTTTATGGTTTTGCATCATTTGCTTGAACGTATTTATGGAAATGGGGCCGCGCAGCGGAAAAATTACTAGAATGAAGTACGAAAAATGTGCAGGAGGACCCTTTTTTCTTTCAAATAAGCATTTTTTTTAGAAAATTTCACTCGGCGAAAATGGGGGCCCCCCCATTGGCCCCCCATTTTCGCCGAAATGCCCCCCCCCCCGCTTCCTACGCCCCTGATAATGATATGACGACATTCACAATTATAATTTCTAAATGCAGGTAAAGGTAAATCGAAAAAATACCACGTTAAGAACGCATTGAAATCCTCAAAATACACCGTAAAACTCATCTTGGCCATTCCAAATCGTAATATTTTTCGCGGGGAAGACCCCCGGACCCCCAGAACACCAAAGTCTCGCGCATTCGGCGCTCGCAAAATCATCAAAATCGTATTTTTTTCCGGGGGAGATCCCCGGACCCCCAAAACACCAAAATCTCGCGCATTCGGCGCTCGCAAAATCATCAAAATCGTAATATTTTTTCTGGGTGAGACCCCCGGACCCCCCAAACACCAAAATCTCGCTTATTCGGCGTTCGCAAAATCATCAAAATACATCGTAAAATTATCTCAGCCATTCTAAATCGTAATATTTTTTTCCGGTAGAGACCCCGGACCTCCAAACACCAAAATCTTGACCCTTCGACGCTCGCACGCCATTTTGCATATTCATTAATTTCCTGTTAGCGTCGCCACTGATATGGATGTGTACAAGGATTATATGTAATGATTTATGAGAAAAAGTATATAAAGTATATATGGTTGTGTGTTGAATTAATCTCCTCCTGTGTGACCTATTGCAATTGTCTTTTGGCCGGCATCATCCAGTGTCAATTACAATTTACAATCTTCTTAATAACCAAGAACCTCATACATGGACATGTTATTTGGCCATAGCATGCTGGGATGAAGGGATACAAAGTTTGTTCAAATCAATGATATTGACCTATGTGCCAAGTCACAGGGCTGAGACATATTTATTTGTTTGTTGAAGAGCAAAACATTATTTATAACTGTGCATATCGGAATTCAGGTGACTGTTAGACATTCTCAACTCTCATCCATTTGTAAAAAATTCAAATTTTAACAAACTTCTTCTCCACAACACGGTTTTTCTCATTTTACAGCAAGTACAAAAACAACAACAATCAAATTACAATCATGAATATTTTGTATTGATATTATTTTTTTTTGCAAATTTTCAGCAAAACAAACATGTTTCAAATTAAATTAATACACATATTTGATTAATATATTTGATCTGCATTCATTATTGAATTTAAAAAAAAAATGAAAAAAAAACCTTTATAACATAGCAAAGGTACATGGTTTGTCATTTTAATCAAGGGAGATAAATCCGATTTGAAGGATTTTCCACAAAGTGGAAAAGTTAAAGCCGCATAATCCGTATCTTTCAGGGTCCGTAAATCAACAAAAGAAAATTAGGGTACATATATTATAAAAAGTTATCAACTTTCCCCTAATTACACACCCAAAAAGTCCCGAGTTCAAAAGAAATTAATGATTAAAAATTCGATATCCAGAGTGTTTGAATAATTCACTTTCCATGCATTATTCAACCAAAATTTAGACTGGTACATTTCCTGGTCAACATCAATTATAATTTCAACACAAATTTATTAGATGATGTTTCAAGTAATTGTCGAGTATATATACATGAACTTTGACATCTGCCATGGCACATGTCATCTTCAATTTATCAATGTTTCACAATCAAAGTCTACTCTAAGCCTTCTATTTCAAATGGTGGAAATGAAACCACGATCCGCGGGGGATTTTCCCAATAATGGTACAAAACACGCGTTCTTTGTAGTCAAACGTAGTAAAACAAGTCACGTGATTATACCTCATTCATGCCATTGGCCGAAATAAATATGGAATTGTATTAGTGGGTAACTAGTGATCACATGAGTGTGTGTTTACTTCCAAATAGAGTGATTTCTCTGACCTGGTATTTATACATAATTAGGCCTTTTGAAGAAGATCGTATTTTCTCTGTGTTATATGTACATGTATATGTTCTGAAACCTAAAGCAGGTAATAATATATATAAATATAAATTTAGAATTCTACGAATTTAGCCGGGAGTAGCCGATCTTCGCTGATCCTAGATTAGACGGTTAGACCTATTGAATTGGTCAATTCGCATTATATCATTTTTAACAAAACGTGGAAATGACAGTTTTATAACTCATTTCAGATCAATATTTATAGTAAAATAATACATATGTGCAAGTCAAAATGATATGCATGCAATATTAATAACATTTTGGAGTTTAAATATTTTCAAATAAATCAATTTCTCCGAAGAAATGGCAAGCAAACTATCACCATATTTGGAAGTAAACACACAATCACGTGATCACTAGTTACCCATAATACAATTGTATATTCCGGCCAATGGCATGAATGAGGTATAAGCACGTGACTTTTTTTACTACGTTTTTACTACAAAAAATAGATGCAGATATATCCCGAGTTTGGAGCTAAAACCGCGTCCCGCGGGAGGATTTTTAGCCCAAAGGTTGAATCTGGCCATTAAGACCGTAACAAAAAATCGTTGTGCCTTCATTTAAGTGTATCGAGGGATGTAAATATTTATGTATATATATGGACAGGGCAAGCTAACAAGTAAAGCTGGTTTCCAAATGGGTATTGCGTATCTGTACTGTGACCTTTTTGGCTTTTAAATTACGTAACTGGTATTTTTCGTGATTCAAAAAAATGAAATCTTGAAAAAATAATTGTAATATAGTATAGTACGGTATGTACCACATGGACTTAGTACGAATGCTAATCCACAAAGCACACACACAGCTTTTAAACGAATTTTCAACCCACAGTTATATATATTAATAAATGATTATGGCCAAGAGGATGGAAATTCGTTGTACAAATTAAAGCAGAGTCCTTTTGCACTCTAACTTCCTCAGCTCGGACTAACAGCTACAATGTGTACGTACACGCAGGCTACAGCTGCATGGCCGGGATGTGCAGGATCACAATTTTTTAATTTTGTAATAAAATATATAAAAACTTTTCTGAATTAACAAAATCAACGTCGAACTCTGCTGTATGGCGCCTTGCTGCATATACACAGTGCCCTATGAAAGGGTGGCCTTTGAATTCCACTTTCAAGACAAAATGGTCTATGCGATTGGAAATCAACAGGCGACCCCTTTCATAGACCATTGTGTAAACTAGTGCAGCAAATAATCAGCTAAATCGAGGACAACTGGTTAACTTGCAAGTTATTTTTCGTTGTTGATTTCAAACTAACGGGCTTCGGTCTATTGTGCACTTAGCTATTGGAACCCGTTCGGGACTAACTGAGTAGTCTGCTTGAACGTAGCTGACCTCCCGAGCCAAGTCGAAGTGTAAACGAGGCCTTATTCGTTATATATAACTATGGTGAGGCCCTACTGTTCAAAGCTGAGTGTGTGTTTTTTTTCGCTCCATTGCATATCGTGGTTAGATCCAGCTCCCATGTAGTGACATTTTCATATTTTTCACTTTTTCTCAGTTTTGAACGAATTGTGCGTTGAAAGGGACTGGAATACAAATCTCGGTTATGAAATGTAGGTAAATTAATCATTCAATACATTAAGATGGGACATATTAATGAATTAGGAATTTTTCTAATTTCCGTCAAAGTCGCTTTTACACACGAAAATAGAATGAATTGATAAAGTTTCATTAAAGGTCAATTTAGGCAGTACAGTCTCACATTCGTGAAACGAACTATACTTTGTTGCCTTATTATACGAACAAAATGTTATTTCATAATGAACATCCCTCGATCACTATATAGAAAACAAAAACTTTTTGTTACGGTAGTTTTGAGACATATTGTGATGTTTTAAATACTTAAAAAATCCTAATTCGGGACTTGTCGGTTTTCAACTAAAAGTTGTTATAGTGGGTCGGAACATCTGGCACATCTTGGTATGCCGTAATCCCAACAACTCACCATTATTCGTTGTAAAGCATGGCTGCACCAACGTGATTAGACTGTTAATACAAACGTATTAGTCTCTGAAGTAGAACACTGTTCTTACCTTAACGTCATGGCATGCCATTGGTCACGGAATATACAATATTGTGTTATGTAAACGGTGATCACGTCTGATTTGGGTTTACTTCCTTGATATGAATATGAGTGATGCAGTTTGCTTCGGGTATTTTTCGGAGATACATTATGATATGATTAGTTAGTTAAATAATTATTTTCACTCCAAATGTTGGGTATTATATGCAAAATGTAACTTTTGTAAAAACTTTCCCAAAGCAATATGTTCTAGTAGAAATGTACAGAACCCCTGGGTAAATGCGAGTTATTCAAAACATGGGGCTGATTTTTAGGACACTTCATTAATATGCCCTTGATATAACTTATAGCTCAGATCTTGTGTACCAGTTCTGTAATACGCTATGTACAGTTAGAATGTAAGCGTGCTAGTGAAAATCCATAGCTAAGATTAAAATTTAATCTATCTGTTAATATATATTGATACAGTGTCTTTTTAGGAGTACTGATGAATATTCGTTATGATTTTTTATATAGAACCACATTTTTGCGTTTGTTAATGTTCTGGTCCGTAATTATAAAATAACTGGTCATATAGGGATTTGTCACATTGTTGGAACTATTGGTAAACAATGGTATTGGGCATTGACTGTCATAATCTCACGAATGACAATATAATCACGTGAGGACTTTTAGCTTGTTTCTACGTATAATTTACTACGGAAGAAACTAATGATTCTATAAGCGATGTTACCATTATAAATAATAGCGGATAAAACTCGTAAAGTAATGTTATTTACTCAGGTGAGTGGAAATATAATGAGCATCAACAATAATATTTATTTTCCATATTAGCTGCTACTAAAAATAGTTTTACCAAGTTGTCCGCATTGCCCACGTTTTTTTGGGAATGTATAAGTATGATGATTTAATATAAACTTACTATAAATATCTGTGTATTGAACGCTCATGTCATCTGAAATCTATCCGATGAAATAGATTCCTAGGAACTTACTAACTCATTTTTTCTGTATCCGAGATGCGAAAATATGTATTAATTCTGTTTAGACATATTTTGAAAATTGTGTATCAAAATTTTCACGTACCAAACCATGACGATGATTCATTAAACATTTTATTGTCACGTCCATCTTGCAGCTGATATTTTGCCCCAAACGTCAGGCTCGGTTCTTTTTTATATCAGGGAAACGATGTCAGTGCTTGAAGATCTAATCGCTTGATATCAGAAAGTTCATCAATTGGAACAGCTGTAATTCAAGTGTATGTAGAAATACATATACATAAATTAGCATCATATCATCACTGGATTTCAAGACTGAAGGACCATAATGTTGATTTGATGTGCTTTGAAGAAGTAAAACTTTCCAATTTGGACCTTTTGTAGAAGATCATTTGAACAGAACAGTTAAAATCAAGTATTAATTGTACTTTATATGTTCCTTTCAACTGTAATCATTAAATAGTGAATTATTGAGTTTTGGCCCCTGCAAAGACCCGATTAAGTATATACATAATAAAACAAATTATTTGTTTTTTTTATTCCGTGGACCTATTAGGTCAATATTTACAAATATTGTCTGTGTAATATGCCTGCCAATGTTGTGATTGCAGAATGAGATGGTGAGTGATAGTTGTGATCCTTATTGAACACCATTTCATGTCACATAATTTTTATATCCCTTTTGAGCTAATAGATTGAATAATTTCTTACTGTGTTTTATTATTTACTTTACAAGAGGGTATTAAAGCAGTAATAAAGATATATAAATGGTCAAGCCGATGTTTAATTTTTTTTCATTTAAACAAGAAGTTATGGTCCGTGAAATAACAGATTAGATTTTCTTTGTACCAAATTTACATTTGATTGTCTATGATTCAATGTGTCATTTAATTCACAATTAACATACTGTGACATATAAACTGATTACAAAACTAAACATTGTGTTTGTACTTATGTATTACATATGTCACTGATATGCATCTTATTGTGATTTTTTGACATGTTGGAGTCTATGATTCAAATAAAAATTTACTTATTAGAAATTGATCAATAAGATTGAGACCATTACAAAGTTGTTTGAAGTATTCACCAAATCGTGAAGGATTATATTACAGATTCTGATTCCATAATCATTCCCAACTAAATAATCCTCAGGAGGCGAAATTAAACCAATTAAAATATTAATGGCCCAGCCACTGTACTGCCTATTTTATAAGTTTGAACGTGTTTTGGATACAAAGAGGTTAGATGTAAATGAATCTCTGAGGCTAAAATAATATTTTTTAAGGTTTTAGCTAAGCCCATGATTCATTTGTCTGACCAGTTCTAGTATTTGGTTACCTTTTCACAAAATACATCAACATACCTTTATAATGTCTTATAAGTTTAATAACCGTCAAGAATTATGGTAATTTTTAGTGGTTATTCTATATTTAGGAAACATTACTAGGTCCTAAAAACCACAAAATATGGTTTCCACAATATTACTTTTATTTACAGTACAGTAATGAACCAGGTAGTAAACCCGCATTATCAAATTACGTACATTGGTATGCTTTTTGTGTCAACTCAAATTTAAATGATCTTCCGAATATCAATTATTTACATTTGATATGATTTATGTACCATTATATTAATCAAACGAGTAAAATGCTTTACATTGAAATGTGTTTGTACAAATTCTTATAATAATTAAATTTTCCTTCCTTGATTATGGCTCATTCATGTAATTGCACGTATTGTTAAAGCAGAGTTCATTTTGTAATTTTACCCTCAGTTAACATGTTACATGGTTTCGGCCATATTTCGCAGCTACATCATGTTATGGCCATATTTGATAGATCACAATTGAATTTTCTTCTGCATAATAATAAACATGTTTGTGTACCAATATTTTCAGTAGTTTGTCTCTAACAATGATAGTGCCGTCATGCTGGCAATATACATTACACGTACCTATTATGTATTTATACAATTACATTTGAAAGTGCAGTTTTCGAACCCATAATATGAATTGAAATCTACATCTTAATCAATATTTGATCAAAAAATCAGTGGATCACATTCAAACTTATAAAATGTTTTTACTCTATAAATAAAAAAATAAACCTGTAGAATGAACCTACATTTGCCAGATTCATGTATATATTTGAAATTTTATCATTTCAATTTTGTCATATTCAACAGTATAAAAAATTGCTGGTTCTTTTTTTCAGGCACCATGCATGCATAGTGACATGAATACAGAAAGTTAATTAATATCCCTTGGACCTGTATACAAGTGTTTGTATTACATATACATACAATTAGCATCATATGAAGACTGAAGAATGTTGATTTGAGTGCTCTTGAAAGTAAACTTTTCCAATATGGACCTAGAAGATCATGAACAGAACATTTTAACAGTATTAATTTATTAAATGTTTCCTTTCAACTGTAATCATTTAAATAAAATTATGATGCAATACTTTTTCATTGAGTTAACTTTGTAGAAATATTTGTTTATTATAGTTACATGTCCGCTGTGGACTATGATCCAGTGAGACTGAATTCTTGCAATCCATATGCCTGCCCATTTGTTTTGTCAGGGCTTGTGAGATAGCTTTTCAATTACATTTAAAATATAAGGGATTTTTTTTTCATATAGCAATATAATATAACCATTGTCTTAGGTTTCATAAAACTTTTAATTTACAAAGAGTTTAGAACTCAACATATAAATATAACCAAATAAACCATAAACATAGCAAGTTATCTGAAAGTTAAAAATTTTGAAGTTTTTGTTGAACCAAATTTCACATTTATTGTCTATGTGTAACTTCCAACTACATAACCATTTAATGTATTAATACTTAGAAAACAGTGATTATACAAACTACATATACTTAAAATGTAGTATTAGTACTATGTGTAAACATCTGTCTTTAAATTTGAGTTCTTAAACAAAAAAGTCTGGTACCTATTGGGGAATTGGTCAGATTTGACTTGGGCTTGGGTTTGGGCGGGGAAGGGTGAAATAAAGCTAGAAAAAAGTAGCTAACAAGCATGAAAAAAGAAATAAACATATACAAGTACCATATGTATTATTGATTCAAAGTATTGCTACTTTGCTGTCAATTGGACCTCAATGAAGACTAAAATCAAAGAAAAAAAATAAAAAGCCATGTAAACCCCAAATATGCAATGACCAGATCAATGATTAAATACTGCACCCTTCCACTTCCAAGTTATCAGTAGCTAATTTCTTCTATATTTCAATTGCCCCTCACTCAAGTTATGTACTTCCCAACTCTCATGAGTTCTTCTGTCTTTTTTAGCCCCCCCCCCCCCACCCCCTCAACCACCCCGCACACTTTACAATGATTGATTAGATTTATATGTTATTTCAGATTTCCTATTCAGTATTATTACTAAAAACCAAAAAGGGTATACACACTGTGTAACTCTCAAAGGAGGGGAACCACTTCATTCAAAAATGGAATTTACAATTTCATCTTAATTTTTGAAATTTTCAATTTAATTATTAATTACTGGACTATAAAAACAGTATAGAACCCTCGGCTACAGACAAAGTACTGTGGTACACATTGTCTCTTAAGCATTAATTACTTTTCTTCAATTCAATCATCTTTTTCTCCAGAGCACAAAAATTACTATCTGAAGATCAGGAAAACAACAGAAAAGGAAAGTAACATACATGTAGGCCTATATGTTTTCTGGAAAATATTTATGAAAGTGTTAATTTTCACAGCATAGGCCTACATGATGTGAAAGAATTAAATATTATCAATTTTGAGAGATTTCCTAGTTGTAATTCTATAGCAGCTACATGGAATGTACGTTTACATATATACATTGTACGATACATATACATCATAAAAAGTTTCTTTCCTTCCAGCTGGTTACATTCATGTCATCTCTCTTACCAGAACTCAAATATTGTATTACAAAAAAAAACCAAACAGAGACATAGATCAATTTAATTAAATCTCTGCAAAAAACTACACGAATAATTGAACACATATATTGTACTTGTAAAATATCTATGTACTGAGCTAATTTATTTTCACATCTTTGACAGCTACATGTCATGGACGTTCTATGGAACGTTTTCGTGTGGTTTTAAATGGGAAATTATGTTACGATTATTTGTATTTAACCTTCATGAAAAATATTAGGTTGAGATGTAAATATACGACGAATGCTATATGCTGCAATAATTTACACACTTGCCGGGGCCCCATTCATCTGCATCGGCCGAATATTTGTGTCGATTTTCCATGTACAAACTTATTCTTTTATCGAAATTCATGATGATTACAAAGCATTTTAAGTCATTAATGTAATGAATGTTTCATTTTTCATCAAATGTATCATCTCAAAAATATTCCAACAATTTGCATACCGCATTAGTGGTTTATCGGCACGATACATTACCGACACGACTTACATGAAACACATGTCCATGTTGACATTCCATCAGCCTCGTTTTCAAAGATTACTATTTATATTTAGAACTGTGCTAAATTTACACCGGGGCTTCCCCAAAATTGGGTCAATGAAAAAACTGGAACCGTAAGCGCCGAGAACTTGACCAATCATTATGGTATACAATGACTTTTGGAACGTAGGCCAAAGTCATTTTATGGTTTTCCATTGGCCCGTATATTCACTTTTCCTGTATCAATCGAGTGGTCACGTTTAGAAAAAAGTTTCGTATTAATGTGGACTTATAAACTCACGCTCCTATCGTGCTATTGAAACAGACTTACAAAAAAAAACATTATGTTAAAGGAATTGTAATTTTATTTTCTGTAATATTGCCCACGTAGTTTAACAGTTCGTTTAGTATGTAAATGTAAATACCGTTGACCGTCAGTCAAACCATCATTCAAAGTGGTACAAGTCATAAACACCTAATTTATGTGGATTTATTCTTATTTGAATTACAATTTTACGATATTTAAAAATCCCCGTATTGTATGTTTTTTGTTTCCTAGCTCATGACGAAGGCATGTCTATATTGTTGAAGGAAATAGTACACTCTCATATTCTGTTTTCCCAAACATATCAAGTCACCACGGGGGTTTAATTTGATCTTTTCCAACTGCGCGAACTTATTTATCTCGGCTTCAATCACCATTTAATTCATCGACCTCATAAGATACAGGTTTGCATCTATAACCTAAAACCATATTTATTATACATTACTACATACGGTTAGTATCTTATAATGCCATAATGTCCTATAACTGTTTCAAATTTGTAACTCGACACACCAATTTGTGACATTTTTGGGCTTCCGTATTCTCTAAATTAACCTTGTGTTAAACTTGCAAAAACATTGTTGTAACGGCAGAATATGTACTTTTTTAACAAGTTTCTCGCAATGTGGTTACATATGTGCTTTTTTTATTCAGTATAAAACCCTTTATATTTTCAAGAAGGATTTATCCTCAGAATTCCAAATTCGATTAATAAAATTAAGTATTTCTGCCGTAAAATTAAGTATATTTTTCTGTCCTAGCCGTGGGTCGTGACGGCTGACGGCCTTTGGTGCATGCGCATAACAGAGGGTATCAGTCACAAACCCAACTTCGTTACGTGCACGGCTATTTATTGCTACATTGTCGGAGGTTGGGAATCGACAAACTTTTCCGATGCGCGACGGTGAAATTAACAGATTCGGCGATAGAATTAAGAGTTTTCTGCGTTTATTATATTCAGTGTTTCTGCGTTTATATTCAATGTTTCTGCGCTAATATTAACACATTTCGTCGCTTACATCGAGCGGGCGCGCCGAGCCGTGACGGCCGAGCACACGGCTTACACAGGTAAACTTTACCTTGTGAAACGAGACTTACAGTACGTACAGCCGCCAGCCGATTGTACCTGTAAAATAATTATGTTTACAATTCTCTTTTCCCCTTTAAAAATACATATATCCTCATTATCCTATTCTCCTATCTTTTGTTGTTTTCTTTCCCGCGTCTCGTCATTTGAGCTATGCATTTTGCACCTTTTTTCGGAAGAGTTCCGATACGAGCGGTAACAAATGAATAACTGTCTAGGTTTTATGTGTAAAATATGTGTTGTATATACACGGGGATTAACTATGACAAACAAATTATGTGTTTTGATTATGTGCAATTACATGTATGTATATTCTTCTCACAAATTTGAATTGTTGACGATATTAAAATATAGTTTTTTCATTTCATAAAATATATTTAAATATTTGTTTTCATTAATTCTCGTTTTGAAAATAAATGGTCAGTCATGCTATCTTCCTTTAATGAAAATGCTGATTAAGTGTTATACATAATAGTTGCTTTTCAGGTTTGTTTTAAAAACAGGATTTGAAGATACATTAAACACCGATAAATGGTTTCTGTAATATGGAAATTACTCAAGAGGGCAAACTTTTCTAATATATAAAAAAAAATTTGGATTTGAAAAGTATTTCTGCGTTTATAATTCATCGGAAATTGTATATACATAACTAAATTTGTACATCAATATTTAAAAATTTATATCAATTGAGACTGGAAGATGGTGTAATGCTAGTTGAGAAACCGTGAAAAATATGCCATTTATGCAATGAAAATATCGGGGATGAAATTTCACTATCCATTTTGTACAGCCGTAAAACGATTGTACCTGTAAATTAAAAATATACGTATTAAATATTCCCCAGTTTAATAGTAATCCCAATAAAATGGGTGGCCTATAGGTAATTATATTAATATCCAATTATTGAAGATTGTCTTTTCATCGTATGCAAAAATTTAAATGTTATTTTTGTAACATGTGAATAAAAGTATAGATATGTAGTAATAACCATTTATTAACGGGGTTATAACTATGACCAAATTAATTGTCCATTGATATTTAGTAATTGAAATGTATTTATTGTCCATTCTTGCAAAACGAGTAACGTGCAGTTTGAAAATATAACTTGTATTTTTATATAATCCATGTAACACAAATTAAATGTGTCTGGGAGATTAATATAAAATTTTGAAAGATATTTTGCTGTTGCCTTTAATTGTAAAATGCTGATTAAGTGTTATACATAATGATCTGCTTTTCAGGTTTGCTGAATTGAACTGATATACATAAAACGACTGATATCATATTCTGGTAATATTTGATGTACTTTGTTGCATGTAATTCCAGTATTTATTTATTTCTGCGTTTATATTCAATGTTTCTTCTCGTTTATATTCAATGTTTTGACTGCGTTTATATTAACACACATTTCGTCGCTTACATCGAGCGGGCGCGCCGAGCCGTGACGCAAGGTAAGCCTATAGTACTATACATGTATACAGCATATATACGTATACGTTAGATCTACAATTTGAGTTTTTTAATCGAGTAAATGGTTATTCTAGCTTTATGATGTAGATATTTTCAGTTTCAAAACATTCCATTTACACCACTTCAAAAAATTCAAACAAGCATATATTTAACTTTAGATTAGATAATCAGTCCAATTTGATAGCGATATCAAAATGATGTTCGGATCAGTCTGGACTGAGATTTAGATAGCATATGATGTAAATTTCAGTGTAATAAAAAAAAGTATAATGTAACACTATCTTTTTACGAGTAAAATCCCAAAATTTAGCATGAATATATATCTAGAATCCGTGTTTTTTTATTTCATTCAAACTTTGCTGCTTTAACGATATGATGCAAAACGGCACCGATTTTGAGTCTGAAAAAAAACGTGGACGTTTTTGAGTAAGTTTGTGATATTGGAGTTACAGTACCGAACTTATACCGAAAATAATATGTATATCTATATTGTTGCCTTTGAAACTTTATCCATAACGTTTACTAAAAAGCAGAAATACATCAATGGTATTTCTGATATATGTTTCCTAATATTACAGTTTTTTAAGTGTAGATATTAAATTCATTATTTCAAAATAATACTAAATCCTTAAAATAGTATATTCATTGTCGACCGTTTTTGTATATCCATACCGAGATTTGATAGTATGATATATGAACATTTAACGTATAATCCAAAAAGTAACCACATACAGTGTTCAAATGAAAATTGAAATTACTCGTATACAGGCATTAAAAATAGATATAATATCTTGTACCTTTTTAAAAATATACTAAGTGATATTTAAATAAGTATATTTAGTGTGATAATGTTGTAACCCTTCTTGTATGACTATACATGTACATTAAGATTCGAAACGGTGAAAATACATGCTTAGAATTTTTACTAATACCTTAGAAATTACTGGAGATTGCTATATGCCACGATTCCGTAATTACAGTCTAGACTGGAATAATTTTTAAGGTTAAACCTTTAGTTGAACTAGTTCTTAGAACCATTTTTGTTTCTGAATAAGTCACCTTCCATTTTTGTTTTACCTGCGTACGACATATATATATATGTGTATGTAATATGTATTCCTAGGTATGATCAGGTATATTTTATTTCCATTTGCTTTTACATCTTCATTCTAAAAATGGAGGTGACAATAAAAAAAACCTAGAGCATAGATGTACGGGGTTTCCATAATTCAAATCACAATCCAATTAACGGATGTCCTAACCTGATTGACAGTAAGACAATAGCAAATACCCGATATAGTCCACCGAATAGCAAATTGCCCGCGGCCAGGTAATTACAGGTGAGTTCGATGAATGGCGTTGTGTACAGGTAAATAACATCCTGGTCAAGGTATTACATAACCATCAAACCAAAGGCATGGCTAATTATATATCTATAATGTCGGTGTATCTACTCGTATATCGATTAAAAATTGAAAGCGACCGCACGGTCTGAAAAAATAGTTTGTTTTGCTTAATATCTCAATATTTAGATCTTTTATAATATCGAAAGTAAAAATTCTTTCTACATCACATGTTAGAAACGACCATGTTGAAACGTTTTACGGTATTGTAAATTAAATGTATCTCGATTTATTCGGTTAGCAACACACAACACAATGTTTGTAATGATAAATACCATCATCGGTGTGTACGTATGTCAAGCATCATATCCTTGATGCTTTTAATCAAGAATTTCTTCAATTTTTACGTAAAATTTCATTCCGACAGTCACAAACTTTTCAATTCACAATGTGTCAAAGATACAGACTACAGGAAATATTATCTAATTAAAGCTTATTCGTTGCTGAACTCCTCGACATAAAATCCGAAACTTTTATTTTTGTATGAATTTTCTTTCATAATTACACGAAGATACCTGCTATTAGAGCACAAATTAGAGTATTTGAAACATCGAATTTCACTCTTTTAGTTATTTATATTTCGAGCCAAAGTTATTTGTACGATTAACTTCACTCAAAAGTAATCATAAAAAAAATCTTTGATCGGCTTTTCCTGTGACCGTCGCGATGTAAGTGATAGCACATCAGTTATAGTACAGCTATAAGCCACGGACTATTCATGACGTCACACGGTTAGTTTAGGGCTAGAAAATATGCATAATCGTGGCGGTCAGAAAAATTTGACCTCGATATCGGCGGTTTACAGGTTATTTCGGTCGCGCGCGGCACGGAGAGGTTTCTTCACGGTCTAATAAAGCCATTTCCAGCATAAACTAAAAAATTATCATTTTTGACTGCACAAATCCTTTAAATATATCACGGAATTATAAATGCTTATAAATCCTTGTATAAATATATAATCATGTAATCGTGTTCCGTATTTTTGCATTAACACTTTTTGAACTTGATTTAGGCCTAATAGTTATCGGACTAAACGCACCATTTTAATTTAATAATAAAAATGTAAATGTGTACAGATTACCGAGTACCCGGATGTACTGTTACGTTATCTCCTTAAAATTGCTGACTTGCAATATGGCGTGTGTGTGTCAATGATTATATATATATAAAGTCAAGTGAAATGTATTATATATATGCCAATCATAAATAATTGAAACATTTTGACTGCACAAATCCAAGGATTTATAAGTGAGAACTGTCTCTTTTACCCTACTGTGAACTCTTTACCCTACTAAACTTACCACGCGTAACGCTAGAGAAAACCGGGAAATCGAGTCCAACGAAACACCAATGTAAAGTTAATAAAATTTCACAACTTTTTAGTACTTGCTTTAAGGACGGAAGATTTAAAGATATGTCTTAAATTTTTTGTTAAAAAATAATTGACAACTCATGAAATGACGCTTCAGAAAGTAAGACGGTAAACGGTAAAAGACCTCGCACCCACAAGCTACATCAAAAATCCTTGCGAGCTGCGCCGGCGGATATTAACGGAAAATCAGTCGTCTAAATTATTCTGCCCAACGTTCACGGTACAGTACACAAACGCAAAAGCTCCTACGTCGTACTTTGCCCAAAACACCCAGCGTGACTTTGGTAGACTTATGTTCACCTAACATACGTCCTTGGTATCATCAAGGATGTATTTTAGACAAAAATCCTTATTATCATTATTATTCATTTATTATAAGCGACCGCGGTGTGAAAAAGTGCTCACAGAATATTAGACATACCTACATCATATGTTCAACTAATATATACTATGGTCTCATTAAATTATTAGGTAGTATGTATGACTGTTTTCTGGTGTTAAAAATCATACACATATGATCGCATTGAAAAAGTGTATACAAACTATCGTCGGCCATTTTTTTCACTTCGAGCTCCCCAAAATGCATACGTAATCCCCTTCGTAAAACAGGGGTACCGCTAGCTAGCTCCTACCCATGTGGTGTCAGGATGGCCCCAATGCCGCAATTCGGCATCAGCTAAAATTTGTCCAATGTGACGTGATTACGGCGTCCGTTAAAAATGGAGTATTAGTCGGATGACACGTGTGTCGGTACACAGTACACCTTTGAGAGGTGTATCTATGCGACAACATATAAGTAAATGTACAGGTAATATAAAATTCACTAAAATTGACTAGAGAAGAAAGAACATTATACTGGCAATAAGTTTTTATATAAACATTGTAAATCTTTTTTTTTTAAACTTCTTTGTAAACCCCCATTAAAGTGTACTGAGTTAAAAAGGGTCTTCCCGAACTTCACTTTTACAAAACTTTAATCTGTCTTTCGTTGATTATACATTTTGAGTATATATATTTTTAACAAATGTATAGCACAGTGATACATCGTTATCATATGATGGGGCCCCATTATGTTTATTTTATCATTTGACGTTGTTTGATTACGTCACGCACTAAATATAGCCTTTTGAAAAAATTGCTAAAGCGTTGCAAATTATTTGTTTTGACACAATATTTCCATTTAAATTGTGTATTTTATGGTGTAAAAAATAACATTTAAATGGCAGCTATGATAACTCCCAGTACTGAACAAGATTTTTCGAAAGGTGTGCTCTTAAACTGAAAATTGTATGAAAATTCTGTTATTATTGACCTTCTGTATTAGTTGCTTTTCGATTCGATTCAATGGTGCCATGACGGCGTTTATATTCAATGTTTCTGCGTTTGCGTTTTTATTCAATGTTTGCTGCGCTAATATTAACACATTTCTGCGTTTTTCGTAGCTTAATTACATCGAGCGGGCGCGCTTACATCGAGCGTGACGGCCGAGCACACGGCTTACACAGGTAAACTTTACCTTGTGAAACGAGACTTACAGTACGTACAGCCGCCACGCCGATTGTAACCTGAAAAACAATTATGTTTACAATTCTCTTTTCCCCTTTCAAAATACATATACCATAATTATCATATTCTCCTTACATGTATATTTTGTTGTTTTCTTTCCCCCCCACCCGCGTCTCGTCATTTGAGCTATGCATTTTGCATCTTTTTTTTCGGAAGAGTTCCGATATGAGCGGTAACAAATGTACACGGAGATTAACTATGACAAACAATATTATGTGTTTGATTATGTGCAATTACATGTATGTATATTCTTCTCAACAAATTTGAATTGTTGACGATATTAAAATAAGATCGTTTTCCATATAAGAATGAATAAATATTTGTTATTTACAGACGTTTTGCTGTTGCCTTTAATTGTAAAATGCTGATTAAGTGTTTATACATAATGATCTGCTTTTCAGGTTTGCTGAATTGATTTGATATACATTAAACGACCGATATCATATATTCTGGTCAAATTATTTGATGTACTTTACTTTGTTCTTGAAACGTAATGCAGTATAGAGGCCAAACTTAACTGGTGAACTAATACGATAAAATTATATTTAATTCATATTGTCAGAAACAATTATACATATATGTTTCTGATTAAATACATTTTAGTTTTAAGAAGTATTCGTCAATTATTTATCATAAAAATTATAAATAGTATACACGTGTCAATTTTCAGTTGTTTTTATTCATGCTAAAGATATATAATTCGTAATATATAAATGCGTATTTTCGAGTGTTCATGGGTCATTATTTGTGATTTTTGGGGTAGCCATGAAAATGGCTTTTTTTTATAAAGGATTGGCTGATTATAAGATCAAGCCCTCATGTGTCTGATGGCCCGGTCAATGCTGTTGGAGAAAGCAACTTCCGCCGACGGTTTCAGGTGTGTACCATCATTTTAGCTCGGATTGAGGTTGTCTTCAACAAGTCTCTGTCGTGTTGGCAAATGATGTCAGGGTGTTGTTTCTTCATCATTCTGTTGATAAGTGATGCGGCTTGTTGAATTTGCAATCGTGTCTCGGAAAAAGCTCGCCGAACATCACCACTTCTACACCCTGGGCGATAAACAGTTGATGGATTTCTTGAAGAAGTCCAATTGTACGGGCCGTTGACTGGTCAGCGATGTCATTTTCGCCTATCTGTACAAAAGACGGAGTGATAGATGGAAAAAATCTTCGGCTAGTACGATGTCTCTCAGCTGTCGAAGCTTCAAACCACCTCGTCCGAAGGCATGGAATGACCAATTGCCAATGGGTAGTGGTATTTCTTCTTTTCTCCATCGGGCGATGAGGCGTCTGATAAAGCTGTGACCGAGGATGCAGGTCTTCTTGGTGTCGCTGGACAGGTATCGGTAGGTTGCTTCTTGAAAGGTATTCATGTTGTATGATACTATAAGGATTGTGTGAGGGAGTATTTATAGCCTTGGCCACTGATATTTTTTGTCGGAATGACAAAGACTATAAAATCAAAACAAGATTCCGGCAATTAAGAAGTTTAATTGATCATTAAAAGGATCACTCTTTCTCACAATTGTTTTTTTTTTTTTTTTATTTGATATTACATAATTACATGTTTTGACTTAAATAAACAATGGTGATATACTGTCTTTGCTAATTAGTCAGTGTTATGGTAAAGGTTTTTACTACTACCCTAATTACGAGGCCATGCCCAGGCCTATGTTATTACAACGAAGCGAACTTAGCTTGGTCATGTATGATTTCTTTTGTGTCGTCAAAGTTGTTCTAATATTACTATCACTGGACAATATTAAAAACGTCTTTAAAAGCAACTGGTTAGCTGGGGATATTTGTTAGATCTATGTACAACTCGTTATAGGAAATGACATCGGGATATACCGGTGTCTGTATTAATCATCATATCTTATTTCTAAAAATGAGACACAAAAGTGAAAATAATATTGGTTTGAATAGATATCCTGATGAACCGTCATGGCACAAGAATCGAATAAAGCACTAATAAGAAGGTCACATAATAACAGAATTTTCATACAATTTACAGTTTAAGAGCACACCTTTCGAAACCCAGTTACTGGGAGTTATAGCTGGCATGTTATTTATTACACCATAAAATACACATTTACATGGAATATTGTGTCAATACAAACCGACCAACGGCTAGCAATTTTTTTCAAGGCTATATTTAGTGCGTGACGTAATCGATACACAACGTCACTATGATAAACATAAAATATCATATGAACGATCACTGTGCTATACATTTGTTAAAAATTATATACTCAAAATGCTAATCAACGAAAGACAGAGACTAGATTGTCAGTGAAGTTCGGGAAGACCCTTTTTAACCCCAGTACACTTTAATGGGGGTTTACAAAGAATGAACTTTACACAAAAAAAAAAACTTATTGCCAGTATATGTTCTTCTCTCTCTGTCAGGTGAATTATATTACCTGTACATTTACTTCGCTATAGATACACCTCTCAGGTGTACTGTGTACCGCACACGTGTCATCCGACTAATTAACTCCACAGATAACGGACGCCGTGGACAAATTTAGCTATATTGCCCTATTGGGGCCATCCTGACACCACGGGTAGGAGCTAGCTAGCGGTACCCTGCGGGGTTACGAAGGGGATGCGTATGCATTTTGGGGAGCTCGAAGTGAGAAAAATGGCCGACGATAGTTGTATACACTTTTTCAATGCGATCATATGTGTATGATTTTTAACACCAGAAACACAGTCATACAGCTACCTAATAATTTAATGAGACCATAGTATATATAGTTTCATATGTAGTGTATGTCTAATTTCTGTGAGCACTTTTTCACACCGCGGTCGCTTATAATAAGATGATAATATGATACTAAGGATTTTTGTCTAAAATACATCCTTGATGATACCAAGGACGTATGTGAGGTGAATAAGTCACGCTGGGTTTTGGGCAAGTACGACGTAGGAGCTTTTGCGTTTGTGTACTGACCGTGACGTTGGGCGACGACTGATTTTCCGTTGATATCCGCCGGCGCAGCCTTTGATGTAGCTTGTGGGTGCGAGGGTTACCGTCTTACTTTCTGAAGCGTCATTTCATGAGTTGTCGTATTTTTTAACAAAAATTTAAGACATATCTTCTAAATCTTCCGTCCTTAAAGCAAGTACTAAACGTTGTGAAATTTTATTAACTTTACATTGGTGTTTCGTTGGACTCGATTTCCCAGTTCGTCTAGCCAAGGATTTTATAAGTGAGACTCATATACGTCCTTGGTCTAGCGTTACGCGTGGTGTTTAGTAGGGTAAAGAGACAGTTCTCACTTATAAATCCTTGATGATACTTTTGACGATGTTGGGATACAAAATGGGGGTGGTTTCAGTACCAAAGTATTTATGAATTGGCATATTATAATACATTCACTTGACTTTATATATATATAATCATTGACACACACGCCATATTGCAAGTCAGCACTTTTAGGAGATTCATGTAACAGTACATCCGGGTACTCGGTAATCTGTACACATTTACATTTTTATTATGATAAAATGGTGCGTTAGTCCGATAACTATTAGGCCTAAATCAAGTTCAAAAAGTGTTAATAAAATACGGAACACGATTACATATATACAAGGATTTATAAGCATTTATAATTCCGTGATATATTTAAAGGATTTGTGTAGTCAAAAATGATAATTTTTTTAGTTTATGCTGGAAATGGCTTTATTAGACCGTGTAGAAACCTCTCCGTGCCGCGCGCGACCGGAATAACCTGTAAACCGCCGATATCGAGGTCAAATTTTCTGACCGCCCGATTATGCATATTTTCTAGCCCTAAACCGTGTGACGTCACAATAGTCCGTGGCTTATTGCCTGTACTTTAACTGATGTGCTATCACTTACATCGACGGTCACAGAAAAGCCGATCAAAGATTTTTTTTATGATTACTTTTGAGTGAAGTTAATCGTACAATAACTTTGTCTCGAATATACTCTAATTTATGCTCTAATAGCAGGTATCTTCGTGTAATTATAAAAGAAAATTCCACACAGAAATAAAAGTTTCCGATTTTTTGTCGAGGAGTTCAGCAACGAATACGCTTTAATTAAATAATATTTTCCTGTAGTCTGTATCTTTGATACATTGTGAATTGCAAAGTTTGTGACTGTAGAATGAAATTTTACGTAACAGTTGAAGAAATTCTTGATTAAAGAATCAAGGATATGATGCTTGACATACGTACACACCGATGATTTATCATTACAAACATTGTGTTGTGTGTTGCTAACCGAATAAATCGAGATACATTTATTACAATACCGTAAAACGTTTCAACATGTGGTAGAAAGAATTTACTTTCGATATTATAAAAGATCTAAATATTGAGATATTAAGCAAAACAAACTATTTTTTTCAGACCGTGCGGTCGCTTTCAATTTTTAATCGATATACTAGTAGATACACCGACACATTATAGATATATATATAATTAGCCATGCCTTTGGTTTGTATGGTTATGTAATACCTTGACCAGGATGTTATTTACCTGTACACAACGCCATTCATCGAACTCACCTGTAATTACCTGGCCGCGGGCAATTTGCTATTCGGTGGACTATATCGGGTATTTGCTATTGTCTTACTGTCAATCAGGTTAGGACATCCGTTAATTGGATTGTGATTTGAATTATGGAAACCCCGTACATCTATGCTCTAGGTTTTTTTATTGTCACCTCCATTTTTAGAATGAAGATGTAAAAGCAAATGGAAATAAAATATACCTGATCATACCTAGGAATATATATTACATACATATATATATATATGTCGTACACAGGTAAAACAAAAATGGAAGGTGACTTATTCAGAAACAAAAATGGTTCTAAGAACTAGTTCAACTAAAGGTTTAACCTTAAAAATTATTCCAGTCTAGACTGTAATTACGGAATCGTGGCATATAGCAATCTCCAGTAATTTCTAAGGTATTAGTAAAAATTCTAAGCATGTATTTTCACCGTTTCGAATACTTAATGTACATGTATAGTCATACAAGAAGGGTTACAACATTATCACACTAAATATACTTATTTAAAGATCACTTAGTATTTTTTTTTAAAAAGGTACAAGATATTATATCTATTTTTAATGCCTGTATACGAATAATTTCAATTTTCATTTGAACACTGTATGTGGTTACTTTTTGGATTATACGATAAATGTTCATATATCATACTATTAAATCTCGGTATGATATACAAAACGGTCGACAATGAATATACTATTAAGGATTTAGTATAATTTTGAAATAATGAATTTAAATCTACACTTAAACTCTAATAAAGGAACATATATCAGAAATACCATTGATGTATTTCTGCTTTTTAGTAAACGTTATGGATAAAGTTTCAAAGGCAACAATATAGATATACATATTATTTTCGGTATAAGTTCGGTACTGTAACTCCAATATCACATAACTGATAACCGTCCACATTTTATTTTTACTCAAAAACGGTGCCGTGTTTGCATCATATCATTATAGCAGAAGTTTGAATGAAATAAAAACACGGATTCTAGATATATTCATGCTAAATTTTGGGATTTTACTCGTAAAAAGATAGTGTTACATTATACTTTTTTTTATTACACTGAAATTTACATCATATGCTATCTAAATCTCAGTCCAGACTGATCCGAACATCATTTTGATATCGCTATCAAATTGGACTGATTATCTAATCTAAAGTTAAATATATGCTTGTTTGAATTTTTGAAGTGGTGTAAATGGAATGTTTTGAAACTGAAAATATCTACATCATAAAGCTAGAATAACCATTTACTCGAAAAACTCAAATTGTAGATCTAACGTATACGTATATATGCTGTATACATGTATAGTACTAGGCTTACCTTGCGTCACGGCTCGGCGCGCCCGCTCGATGTAAGCGACGAAATGTGTTAATATAAGCGCAGTTGAATATAAACGGAGAAACATTGAATATAAACGCAGAAATAAATAAATACTGGAATTACATGCAACAAAGTACATCAAATATTACCAGAATATGATATCAGTCGTTTTATGTATATCAAATCAATTCAGCAAACCTGAAAAGCAGATCATTATGTATAACACTTAATCAGCATTTTACAATTAAAGGCAACAGCAAAATATCTTTCAAAACTTTTTATTATAGTCTCCCAGACACATTTAAATGTGTTACATGGATTATAAAAATACAAGTTACATTTTTAACTGCACGTGGCAGGATGGACAATATATATCATTACCAATTACTAAAATATGGACAATTAATTTGGAAATTTAATACTTATACCGTACTACTATCATAGCTTTTATTCACATCTACAAAAATACCATCATTTTTTTAATGAATAGGATGACACTTCTTCTTATCAATAATTGGATATTACAAATACCTATAAGGCCACCCATTTTATGAAGACTGGGATTACTATAATAATGCTGTGGGATATATTTAATACGTATATTTTTTATTTCTTCGTGTTTACATACAAAAAGATAGTGAAATTCATCCCCGATATTTTCATTGCATAAATGGCATAATTCTTTCACGTTTCTCAACATTACACCATCTTCCAGTCTCAATTGGAATTTTTAAATTTGATGTACGGAATTTAGTTATATATACATTTCCGGATAATTTTATAAGATACTTTTCAAATCCAAATTTTTTTTTATATATTAGAATAAGTTTTGCCCTCTTGAGGAATTTTCCACATCTGAGACCCATTTTTGTGTGAACTGATCTTGAAGGCGCTGTTTCATAAAACTTTTATAAAAACTATTAATTATTTGTATTTCATTGAGGAAGATATTTGACTGACCAGATTCATCAAAAATATTTTTTAATGAAAATCATGAAAAAAAATGATGATCTTAATGAAAAAACTATCTTTAATATCGTCAACAATTCAAATTTGTGAGAAGAATATACATACATGTAATTGCACATAATCAAACACATAATTTGTTTGTCATAGTTAATCCCCGTGTATATACACATATTTTTACACATAACCTAGACAGTTATTCATTTGTTACCGCTCGTATCGGAACTCTTCCGAAAAAAGGTGCAAAATGCATAGCTCAAATGACGAGACGCGGGAAAGAAAACAACAAAAGATAGTAGAATAGGATAATGAGGATATATGTATTTTTAAAGGGGAAAAGAGAATTGTAAACATAATTATTTTACAGGTACAATCGGCTGGCGGCTGTACGTATTGTAAGTCTCGTTTCACAAGGTAAAGTTTACCTGTGTAAGCCGTGTGCTCGACCGTCACGGCTCGGCGCGCCCGCTCGATGTAAGCGACGAAATGTGTTAATATTAGCGCAGAAACATTGAATATAAACGCAGAAACACTGAATATAAACGCAGAAACACTGAATATAAACGCAGAAACTCTTAATTCTATCGCCGAATCTGTTAATTTCACCGTCGCATCGGAAAAGTTTGGCGATTCCCAACCTCCGACAATGTAGCAATAAATAGCCGTGCACGTAACGAAGTTGGGTAATTGTGACTGATACCCTCTGTTATTCGGCCGTCAGCCGTCACGATCCACGGCGGACAGAAAAATACTTAATTTTACGGCAGAAATACTTAATTTTATTGATCGAATTGGAATTCTGAGGAAAAGTCTTAATATAAAGGGTTAATACTGAATAAAAAAGCACATATGTTAATCCTGCCGAAACTTGTTAAAAATTAAGTATTCTGCCGTTATTCTAACAAGTTTCGGCAAGATTAACACATTTTGGGTTACCAGTGCTAAATACCTCGCGGTAGTTGACTATCACTGCGCCAGACGGCAAAACAGCGAAATGACTCTCAGCTGTTGTCATATATAACACAGGAAATCTTGCATGTGTTTGGTGTTGTAACCTCATCTTAGGCCATCGATATGTATTTTCTGATGTTATTAATGTTTTTAATAACCTTTATATTTTGCTCCGAAAGGTAGTGGGCCTTTAAACAGAACTTTGATACATTTACATAAATTTCTCATTTTTTTATATTCTTTGAGTTTAGAAGTTGTGAAAATTTTATGATATTTGGTCTGTTGTAATAGTACTCATTAATATATAATTTCCTCTCTAAGGTCAAAAACGGGCACTTTAATAAATAATGGAATTCATCATCAATATCATTGGTACATGTATCATAAATATTAGCAGTTTTGATGAAACATGCAGAGATGTCAAATGATGCTATTGATGATCACTTTCTATGTCCACAACACATAGCATATATTAACATATTTTTTTTCTGAATAATGTCCTCAAATTTTCATAGTTGTAATTGTCACTTGACTGACAAATACAGTGGACCCGCGAACAATAAGTACAAATTCTATCTTGATAATTCATATTAATTCATCTACCAGACTCCACAATGAATTTATGATTACTTGTTCTAAATTTACACATTAAAATTATTTCATTATCATTTAATATATCAAAATTTTTTTTCAAAATTACATTGTTTTTGTATATTCTATAGAAAATTGACTTTGAGGAACGAAAAATGTCATTATTCTATTTTTGTAAAAATTGGTCACATAATATTTGCTTAACTTTAACCCATTTTGGATTCAAATTGTGTTGGAACTGTGAGTGCCATATATACATCAGACCACATTCGTTTAAAATATATTGTACAAAAGTTAAGTATGGAACTACTCTGTTTTCATTTACAAAAACATGATATAACATACTATACATTACAGCATTTAATTTATTTTCTTTAGATAGAATTATATTTGACCAATAATTAATCATCTTTATTTCAATGTCAATTACAAGGACACTTATAAATCCTTGGTCAATTATAAGTGGTCTAGTACCCAGTTCGCCATATACCATGTAACTTGGTGTACTTTTTTTCAAACCCAATAGCAGTTTACAAAATTTTTAATAAAAGCGCTCAATTGTTTGTATATTAGTAAAATCCAATATCTCACATCCGTCTAACAAAACTGGTTTAACTATTTTTTCAAATAGTTGACTTAAATTGTAAAGTTCGATGTTTAAAATACTCTAATTTATGCTCTAATTGCAGGTATCTTCGTTGTATCCACACAGAAAGTTTGTGAATTTTTGTCGGGATGTTCAGCAACGAATAAGTTTTAATGAGACAATATATTCCTGTAGTCTGTATCTTTGATACATTGTGAATTGCAAAGTTTATTGACTGTAAAATGAAATTTTACGTAGTAATTAAAGACACCCTTTTTAAGCATCAACGATGTGATGCTTGACGTACGTAACAATGTGTTGTGTGTTGCTTATCGAATTAATTGTTATACATTTATTACATGCCGTAATACGTTTCAACATGTGGTAGAAAGAATTTATTTTTGATATTATAAAAGATCAAATTGTTGAGATATTAAAAATGCTCCACCGCTGACAAATGGTATTTTTTCACTATCAAAAACAGGAGCAGACGATTTAGTATTTTTCTTCATTACCACCATTGAAAAGCTTGAGCTTCTAATTTTAGTTCAAGTTAAAAATATGAACAATAATTAATTGCATCCCGAAAAAATTCCGTGTCACTATATCCTATATGGAATGAAGTACTGATTGCGCATGCACCAAAGGCTAAATAAATTATTTTATATCATTTTTTGTGTTAATTAGACATATATATACACGATTAAACACCAATTATTGTTCAAATGATGAATATCATTTATGCTCTGTCGGCGGTGGAGCATCTTTAAGCAAAACAACATTACTATTTTTTTCAGACCGTGCGGTCGCTTTCAAATTTTAATTGATATCCGAGTAGATCACCGATATAGATATATAATTAGCCATGCCTTTGATTTGATGGTTATGTAATACCAGGACCAGGAGGTTGTTTACCTGTACACAACGCCATTCATCGAACTCACCTGTAATTACCTGGCCGCGAGCAATTTGCTATTCGGCGGACGATATGCGGGTATTTGCTATTGTCTTACTGTCAATCAGGTTAGGACATCCGTTAATTGGATTGTGATTTGAATTATGGAAACTCCGCACATCAACCTATGCTCTAGGTTTTTTATTGTCACATCCACTTTTAAAAAGAAGATAAAAGCAAATGAAAATAAAATGTCCCTGATCATACCTAGGAATATATGTGTTACACACATATTATTCAAACTATTCAAGTCTACATTGTAGTTCTGTAATTACGGAATCGTGGCATAGCAATCTTCCGTAATTTCTAAGGTATTAGTAAGAATTCTAAGCATGTATTGTCACCGTTTCGATCGAATCTACATGTATACACGAAGGGTTACAGTATTACCACACTAACTATACTTATTTAAATATCACTAAGTATATTTTTAAAAGATACAAGATATTATATCTATTTATAATGCCTGAATACAAGTAATTTCATTTTTACACTTTATGTAGTTACTTTTTGGATTATACGATAATTGTTCATATATCATACTATTTAAATCTCGGTATGTACTATTTTATGGATCTAGCATAATTTTGAAATAATGAATTTAAATCTTCACTTATGCTGTAATTTAAAAACATATATCAGAAATATCAATTTATGTATTTCTGCTTTTTTGTAAACATTATCGGGATAAAGTTTCAAAGGGAACAATATAGATATACATATTATTTTTTGTATAAGTTTTGTACTGTTACTACAATATCACATAACTGATAGCCGTCCACATTTTATTTTTACTCAAAAACTGTGCCGTGTTTGCATCGTTATGGCAGAAATAAAAACACGCATTCTAGATATATTCATGCTGATCCAATTTTTTTTTCAAAATCTCAGAGCAGGTTTTAGCTGTTATTTAACTAAGTCTGTTATCATCTAAAGCCACAGTAAGTTTATCCAAAGTAGACCGTATTATCGAAGTTCTGTATGATCTCCTTCTGATATCATTTTTATACCACACATTCAATAAGCACATGGATTTATGATTCTACACTTTCCAAACAATTATTCATAAGTTCGTTCATGTTCTGGTAAACGACCAGTTTGAAACCTAATTGGTGCCACTCCACACCTTAATTTGGCTGATGCACTTCTATAAGTTTTTGGCATATTTATATCAGAGACTTAAATAGTTTTTGTTTAAAAACAGATTTAAGAATAAGACTATATGTGAGTAGTTTATTACCATCATTGTTTGTTTTACTACAAGCACGACTTCTCACATGAACACCTTCTTTTTGGCATAAGTTTAAATCTGCCTTGACGGGACGAGGTGTAGTGGGATGCGTGTTCTGAGGTACTGAAAGGGGAAGAGAGAGAGAATGTGTTCATTGTTCATTAAACACCAATGTAAAGTTTATTAATTTTCACAACGTTTATTACTTGTTTTAAGGACGTAAGATTTAGATGATATGTCTTAAATTTTCGTTAAAACATTCGACAGCTCATGAAATGACGGCCCCGCTTCAGAAAGTGAGACGGTAACCCTCGCACCCGCAAGCTACATCAAAGGCTGCGCCGGCGGTTATCAAAGGAAAACGGTCGTCGCCCAACGTCACGGTCATTGCACAAACACAAAAGCTCCTACGTTGTACTCCCAAAAAACCCAGTGTGACTTATCCTTCTCATATACGTCCTTGATTAAATCGTGGCACTATTATAAATATGCTATATATAATATACATACACCTAAATGTATACTCTGTGTTGCCACTATGTACTAACGCTACACTTTAACCTATATTTGTATATTTCGTTCTGATTTTCCTTCCTTGGAAGGTTATTGGAGCTCCTGTTGTGGTAAGAGACATCTCGTACATGCTCACTTTTTATGGCATATGTGTAATTTCTGCGGGGGAGGTGTGTGGGATGGGATTCTGAGTGACTGAGTGAAAGAGAGAGGGTGAGGCAAATAATGACATTCGTATAGAAATTTAGAAATAGAGACATAAAAATAGAGAGTTATTTGAAAATGTCCTTATTGAACTATCATCACTGTTGTTGATGGTGATTACGCCTATACCTGTGTCATTTGTTTTACATATGCTAAGGAACAGTTGAATCATTCTGAACGCACACAAAGTATTAAAAGTCTCCAGAAATGCAGGCATGTGAATAACGATTTTCGGTATTTATTTGAAATTTATAGTTTCGTTATAAAATATATCAAAAACTGAGTCGTAGAATAATACAAGGGTTTCTGGAATGCTTTTAAACAGGTTCAGGTCATTTTACTTCAATAAGTAAAATGTCTAATTCGAAAAATGACTCCTGAAACTTTGTTCACCGAGCTCATTTTTCACGTTACAGCGACCTTATATGCCTTTAATGAAATACATATTTCCTTATAAACCAGTGTATTTTCAGGCACGTTATAAACTCCAGCAAAATATTTTGATTTTATCAAGAATGTAAATTTTGTATTTAATGTTATTAATATTGTCTAGGTCTATTGTCACTTGTCACGTCTTTGTATGTAAGGAGAGAGCTTTTATAAGTTGTAATAAATTTTGCCTTATCCCTATGTCTTTTATTTTGACAATAGAATATGTTTAAACTAAACTAAGTGAAATACAAGGTGTCAAAAACTGACGTTTTGGTCATTGACGATACGTAAGTGGTAAGATAATTGCCTATTTTACCCGTGACTAAAGGATAAAGTTATTTAAATCTCTGGTTATGTGGAATAAATGAGCGAAAATTGTGCCATGTTATTTTTTCTTCAGTTAAAACCATATGCTGTGAAAATCATTCCAATAAATAGACAAACACGTATATATGATGCCATATACACGTAACTTATCACACAGACATAATTTATGCACAGTTGAATTCTTGGTTTGTATGCCTTATGTATGTTTAGATGGAAACATACCTCCAGAAATTACTTTACAATTACTAATAACACTGTCAAATGTGACATGAAATTGTAGACAACACATTGGCTTCATGGTTTGACGTATGTACACATTTCACTGTACTGTAGATGTAAGTACAGTATATATAACGATTTTTGGCAGTACTGCCAAAAATATTTTCAGCTTTTATTTGTACTTGTAAAATTAAATGTAAAATCTACGCACTGTAAATATTGTAATTCTTAAAATGTTGGTAATTTTTGGTGGTAATTACAGTTAACATATTTAAAGCTAGTTTTGTTTCGTGAGTATGAAAAATGTGACACAAATGACTTTAAAGTAATTCAAGGTACATGTATGTTGTCCCAATATGCAAAAGGGCTAGATCTCTTGACTCCATCTATCACCAAACAAATGATTATTTGCATTTTGAACATTCAGATATATAACATGATAGTAAAAAATAAAACACTTCACAAACAATCAGAACTGTTAATATACATAGCAAATTAATACTGAAGATAAAAAACACTCGAAATGAAGGATGCATTGCTTATAGTAGAGTCTGTGTGTCAACTGTATTGGCAGCATTGATTGTTCATTGGTGATTTAATTGATTTCGTTGATTATATAGAATTCATCTTGCCGATAACGACGGCATCGTTAAAATAAATAACATGAAACATTTTTGTAACAATGACAAAATTTTTTTTATCGCAACATGCAGTTATTTTAGCTTGAAATTAGAACAATTTTAATGAAGCTAAACATTGGAAATTAACTCAAAATTTATCATTGAATTATCAGATCACCATTTGACAATGACAAAAGTCTTTTATCGCAAAATGCAATTATTTTTGTTTGACATTATCTCAATTGAACCAGATGACCAGTTTTAAGGTTCGGGTAAATGAAGATTACTATCCTTGGTGTTGTGTTTGTGTATTCCTCAAACTAAAACAAAGATATATATCATTGTTGTTGTATCTACCTTATGATTAAACAAAAACCTAATTATATATAGAAATATGACACACAACAGATAGAGGATATCGGCCGAAGATCTCCCTATACATACAATAGCCCACGTCGTGGCCCACCTATCAATAAATCGATATGTATACCTTATTATAGGTGTACTCAGTGCTAATAGTATATATTTACTACCTCATCGGACCATCGACATCAAGAATTTGGAAAGGTAAGACTCATTTCGGATAAATATTGACTAGATTCGTTGTTAAATTATTTCAAGATAATCATCACCAAGTAGCAAAACGAATAATGTGTCTTCGAAAGAGAGAACAATCATATGAGTTATAGCTAATGTTATGTGTATTAATATGTTATGTTTTTTACGAGTATTAAAAGGAAACAATACTTTACTGATAACCATAGTTTTTTTTTAGCATTACATTAAGTTACTAGTTTTGAACCAAAATATATTTTTTAATCAGTTCAGTCCCATACGAATCATGTTTCTTTGATTATTCAAACTTTCGGTTTTTATTTCGGTCAGATCATTTACAATTCTGTTTATTTTTTAAACTATGTTTGCCTTGTACGTTGGGTATGTACAAACTTTTATTCGACAACAACAAACCTGGTTAAAACAAAACTGGTTAAAAATCCTGTCCTTTAACAAGAATAGATAGTGAACGAAACGCACACATGAAATATCAAATGTTAAAATAGTCGATTAGTACACGGTAAATATGTACATATATAACACCCTATTTTCAGGTCTTCTTAACGTGTTAAGACAAAAGTTATTGGGTTTGAACATTTTTAACAATGACTCACAAATGGCCCATTGTATAGCGATAACATACCATGACAAACTGATATGTCTGTTTAACTTATCATGAAATAGTAGACCATGTTATTCTCCACGTATACATGGAATTCTTGATCCAATTTATTTAAAAACTTATTTTTATCAGTTATGTTGTTATCAAACTTCTTTTTTTAGTTCAAGTGCATATTTTATCATGCTATGTACACATTGCTTTATTGCAACTACACCATCGACCATAAAAAATGTAATTGTTCTCCTACGGATGTATAAGTTACATTGTATATGCTAACAGCAGGACAGGTTCAGATCAAATTTGCTTCAAAAAAGGAAAATTCTCAAGAACTTGACTTGAAATTCTGAATTTCACTTCAGGATTTTCCAGGTCATTTCCAATGAAATTGACATTAATTTCAAGTCATTTTCAGGAATATTTCAGGTTTTTTTTCAAGTTAATTGAATAAACCCAAGTATATTTTACCTATGTATAACTTGTTTGATCACATAAAATATCCTACATATAACCGATATGGTATTGTGTTACAGATGCAGTTGAAAATTTATATCCTAAAAACGAGAAGAGATCTGTTTGATAGAAGACATGGGGATTCATCATGACTATGAGGAATTCTTCGGTATCTTCAGTAATTACAAGGAATAGTCAAGATCAGTCACACTTAAGATAGCAGTATATATTTGAATATGTGGACGAAATAGCTATTTGCACAAAATAGTCATCCGTACGTGTTCAGTGTAACACAGAGAGAACAGCGAGAATTCAAAATGTTTAGGGCCGTTATTAACAAACTGAAACTTTCTGTGTTGTTTCTACAACAGTTTAACCTTCGGAACCTCTTCTGCGTTTTCTTTGCGGTCCTGTTGTTCGGACTTCTGGGCTTTCTACTAAACTTTTCCTATATGATTCAAAAGACTGATATTATTATAGTTACTGGGAAAACAGCTATTAAACGAGAATTCCGGAAGACATTAGAAACGATTGAACAGGAAAGTAACGACACATACCCAGACACTGTACAAGAGAAAGACAAAGGCGACTACTTGGATGAAAGTTTTTACGATGATAGATTCGATGATATGTCATTGCCACTGCCACCGATGTTCGAGAAGCCGGATGATGATGAAATCTTCAACGAAACGGCTCGTGAATATCTATCATTTAACAACAGTTTTTCGTATCCCATGGAAATAGATTTGGAACGCTTAGTTAATAATCTTATTTTGTTCAAACAGCGCATACCATACCGTCAGATCAACCCGCATCCTTATACTTTTATTAATCCGCCCCCAAAATGTCGTTTCCCGCCTCATAACAACGTCACAAAGAAAATACTAGTGCTGATAAAATCCGCCGTGGCGAACATGGAGCTAAGAGCCGCCGCGAGAGCAATGTGGAGGGACTTGCGTGACCCATTTGTGTGGCGTGTCTTCATGCTAGGATACAATGGGTCGTACCAGGCACTGGTCGATGAGGAGGTTCGACAATACAACGACATCGTCCAAGAGAATTTCTTGGACGCGTACATGAACAATACTCTTAAAACGGTCATGTCGTATAACTGGGCAACGAAGTACTGCTGGGAGGCTGACATGCTGTTCTTTCTTGATGATGACTACCATGTCCAGCCACACGGGTTGATTAAGTATATCAGACAAATTTCAAACAAGAACAAAACAGGCGTTTATCTAGGGACAACAGCTGTCTTGGCCCAGCCTGAACGCAATATTAAATCCAAATGGAGAACAAGTTTCCATGAATATCCATACGATTATTTCCCTACATATATTGGAGGTGGAGCGTATCTACTTTCGAAAGACGTGGCAAGAAAGTTTAAAGTAGCTTTTCCATACGTAATGTATTTGGGGATTGACGATGTGTATTTAGGTATTGTAGCTAAAAAACTGTCCATCTATCCGAAATTTGATCCACATTTTTCCAGTACTTCAAACATTTCTTTAGCGAAGGAATGCTCCCACGATCCGGCGGAGCTAGTGTCGGGGAACTGTCGTATAGCCGACAGGAAGCGTAGATTATTATTACTAAGACCTCCGAAAACTGTATCACATGGCAAATTCCTCGAAGACAATGTGACTTTCACTTATCCGTTAATGGTGAATATGACGCAAATTGTCACCGATGTTCTTCTACGACACAAAAATCCTAGTGTTCAACCAATCAACCTTCATCGCTACAACTACCTTCACCGTCCGAACAAGTGTTCGTTTCTTCATTCTGATAAGAACATCAAAAATGTCCTCATGCTATTTAAGTCGCATGCAACTAACGTTGAAGAACGGTTATATCTTAGAAACCTCTGGGGCATTCACCGGGATTTTAACTTTAAGAAAGTGTTTCTGTTGGGGACGAGTCGCTCCAAACAGTCTTTGGTCGACGAAGAGAGCCGGAAGTACAGAGATATTGTCCAGGAGGACTTCCGGGACGAGTACATGAACAGCACCTTAAAAACCATTATGGGTATTAACTGGGCAGCTAAGTTCTGTGGAGGTGCAGATTTCCTTGTAGTGGTTAAGGACGGATATAACATTAATATAAATAAAACATTGTTATATTTAAGGAAAATTTTGCCAAGCAAGCAAACTTCTGATGTCTTCAGAGGAAAGTTAGTCAAAAATGCATACCCGACACGCGACAAAGACTCAAGATTATTCTTGTCACGTAAAACGTATCCTATGGAAAATTTCCCACCTTTTATTCATGAAAAGTTTTTCGTATTATCAGCGGACGTAGCGTGGAAATTTCATGCAGCCTTTCCTTTTGTTCAATATTTTGGACGAAGTGATGTTTATTTGGGATTTGTGGCGCGAAAATTAGGAATAAAGCCACGCGAGGATCATATATTTGTTGACCCCCCAAAGCTTGATGTGATAAGAGAATGTCCGGATGAAAGTTTCGCAAAACTAATCACTAAAGACTGTGTACCAATCAAGCAACTACTGCAGGATAATTCAACTAAAAGAGGGATAAAAGTTATACGAAAAGCTAACGTAAAAGCGGTTAATGCTGTGGGAACATCTTAATGCAAGGAAGATCAGAAATGCACCTTGACATGTGTCCTAAATGCAAGTATAGTCCAAGTTCTAGGTTTGTATAATTAGTTAAAACAAATTCAATGAAATAAACGAATTCTGTAAACTTACATATTTTAGTGGTTTTTAGCGTTTTTCACACAAGACTTGTTATGCGCGAATTCATCACTGCCTTCGATCACCTGTTCTTAGTCAACTTTACGCCACAATAAGTACGTTTACATTATCTAATAAGTATTGTATGAATTGTTTTATTGTTTTGTTGGCTACTAGGAAAATGTATCCGTTATCAGGATGATAAAATGCAATGGTTTAAGGTATGTCATTGTAACCATACAATGTTGAATTGCTGTCAAAATTGCGTATGAAGATTCTACAAACGATATTTATCATAAAAGTATTTTGCCAAATTTCTGTATGGCAATTTGCTATAAATAAAAAAAATTATTATTTGAAAATCACAAAAACTCTTTGATCGACGTTACACCGATGCTTCAACGAGACCGAAACATCACCACAAGAGATCCTTAAATCATCGTTGTGTTTTGTATTCGAGGCATGACGTTTCTACATCGCTGCCCTACATTGGCAAGACCCAGGTTCCATTCATTTATATTTTAATGTTTAGCGATTAGATAGAGTAACACATTCACATTTTTGTTCTGATCACATCCTTTTATTCAGTCAATTGATAACAATTACCATTGTATTGGAATAATCCTGGGTCTAAATACAGCAGACGTATTATTTAAATGATCATTAACTGGATGGACTACACATTCACTTTTCCTGTATGTAACACATAATTTGAAAATGTTGAAAAAATATAATCTTACGACAAATCAAGTGTTGTAATGTTCTAGAAAGACCTGCATATTGTATAAATGTTCTCCTAATGTATCACTCACAGTGCGTGCATATTAATTTTAGAAAGAGTGCTTGTGCTTAAAAGATGGCTGTAAACCAGCTTATTTTCACTGCGATTTAATATCGCGATTTAGAGTCACACCACTCACATGGTTCTATTTTAAGTACACAGTGATTTTTTTATGATTTCGTACTGCTTGCAAAATATACGAGATAATAACTTGGTTAAAAGTACTGGTAATTGATATTTATATGAAGTAAAGTTTCACCAATCGCCAAATGTCTTATTCGTAGATGTAAAAAAGTGTCAATATATTTTGTTCCTCATCTTTACCTTGCTCTTTCACCGACAATTCGACAAACATATAACGAATAACGAAATTCTATCTTGGTTAGATTGATGTGAAAATGCATGAGCTTAATATATTCCCTAAGCTATTATCCTATCAGTCCATCCTATAACTAGAACGTGTCCGAGTGGAACAACACCCAGGGTTTACATTGTCTTAACGCTACAAAGGAATTTTACTCCCAATTACATACTCATTCACAGGAAATTGACACCAATGGACTTAACTGACGAATATATTGATGGGAAATAACGGATTCATCACACCGTTGAATGCATATAATGAATCAATGAATTTAAAGAACAAAATCAGACATTTGTAAGGCCTTATTGACAAATACCACCAAATACCATCAAATAGATTAAGGATAAGATATTATGAACTCAATTCACCGACTTCTTTGAATACATAGGTTTGATTGTATATTTGATACTATATATTAATGAATAGACCATTTGACTCATTCATTTTAACACTTGTATGTTATAGAATTTAGAAAAGCTTAACTATTGTTTTATGGAATAGCAAATCATAAGCCGAGTGATTGTCTTAAACACACTCATTTGGGATTCATGAGGTTTTCGTCATTATTGATGGACATAGGTATCTACCTTCCATTGTGAGTGAGAAAGGTAAGTGACATTTATTTTGTCAATTGTAGGAATTAGACTATAGTATACTTATAAATTAATTAAGCTCAATCTCTGATTAAGGTCAGATTATTTTAACCACATGCAAAGAACCCCTGGTGTGGACTTTGTCATAATATTTTTTACATGCTATATATGGTACTACATGTATCAAATCACGTTGGTAACAAAGGTTATATCGTATTATAGATTTTAAATAGGATGTTGACCTATTTTTCTGTGTTGACACGAACATTCATTTTGAATGTAGCTATTTTGGTATCTATTTTGAATAGAAAAAAATGCATAAAAATATCTTTCACAGAATTTACACAAAATCAAATTCAGGTCCAGAAATTAATGTACGACTTTCAAATATTCTTTGCTTCAGGAAATAATCAAACATGGTGTTTATTCCGTTCGATTCGCGGACATTGCCATGCACCCGGAACAGGTTATTTCCATTGCTGGCCTCATTCACCAGGAGAGGAGTAGCAATGAAAGTATTCGGTGTTCTTCTGCTGCTTGCAGTTTTCAAAAGTATGTACCCAAACGAAGTCAGTATTTCTTCAACACAGCAGGTAAATGGTCAGACGAAATATCTTGGCTTGAATTGTCGTCTTCCCTAAAAACCGCCTGAGCTAGAAAGACTTTGCATTCGTAACGGAAGTAAAATTGATTACCACCACAATTCAAAGGACAAATTAGACTTAAGGCAAAATAAAACTATGACTAAAATTGTACCTAAAATTCTTGAGGACCCGTTTGGAAATTTGACCATTGAAAATGTTTTAGAGGACATAGTACTAGGAAGTTCACCTTACCAGGTGACCAATCCTCATCCATATAAACCTATTTCCATGCCACGTGGCTGTGGTTTCCATGGCAACCAAACCAAGATTTTGATCATGATGTATTCTGGTCCTGGAAACATTAATCAAAGGAGACATGTGCGGCAGACGTGGAGAGAGCTCAAAGATCCTAACGTGAGGCTAGTGTTCTTACTGGGACTGCTAGAGGACGCTCAGTATGTGTTGGAAGATGAAAGCGACCAATACGGAGATATTGTACAAGAGGACTTTTGTGAGTCACATGGAAATAAATCTACTAAGATGGTTATGGGGTATAACTGGGCTGTGACCCACTGTCCTGCTGCTGACGTCATACTCATCCTCGATGAGACATTGCATGTTGTATCCGATATTGTTTTCGAATACATCAGAGACCTAGTGACGGAGTCGCCAACTAGGTTATTTCGCAATGATATCCGACCAGACCAGCATACCGGAAATTCTTATGTCAACCTGATATCGTTTGACGTCGCTAAACAGTTTCACATACTTTTCCCTTATATCAAACCAAAAGACGAAAATTTAAATGATTACGTAAGAACTGTTGCAAACATATTGTCTATTAAACACATATATGATCCGTACCTTGACCACGAAAATCCGGCTTCATTCTTTGCCTTTACTGGCCAAAATGTTTCGAAACACTTACTGACATATCCTCTGAACATAAACTTCAGACGTCTTGTCGGACGAAAGGTTCTTTATAACGAAGATATACCGCATCAGCCAATCAACGAGAACCTACCTCCAAACATTCACAGACCAACACGTTGCAAGCTACTGAGGAAAGGGGCAGTTCAGGATCAGTTCCTAGTGGTAGTATGGTCGGACGCCTTTGACAGTGAACAGCGTTCAACTATACGAGAAGCATGGGGATACCCAAACATTACTGTAAAGATCGTGTTCGTGGTAGGGTTTCTAGATAATCATCAAAATAAAATTGATGCCGAAAGTACGACATATGGGGACATATTACAGGTTTCTGCAAAGACAAACAAGTTCCACGATACTTTAAAAACAGTAGCAACATTCACGTGGATCGCTCAGAATTGTGAAAATACTAAGTTTGTTTTATTTCTTGATGGCAATATTAATGTAAATACAAGTATGACAATGACATTGATGAAGGAATTAGTTAAAAGTAATGATAGAAAAGTATTCCTTGGTCAGGTGAATAATGAATTGGAGCCTGATAGAAACGCAAAGTCGCTGACATACGTAAGTGAAAATGATTATCCGTTTGACAGAGTTCCACCTCGAATGCTTGGCTTGAATTATATTTTGTCCTTTGATTTAATAAAGACATTCGATATTAGTTTTCCCTTTGTAAAATACTGCAGTGCAGTGGATATATACATTGGAATAGTGGCAAGCAAATTGATGTTAACACTGCGGAATGACGAACGCTTTGATAGGACGAGCCATAGTTCATTCTTAAGAGGCATACCTTAGGATGATGCATTGCAAGTAGTGCATCCGTATAACTTTATGCGTACATGGAATAATTACAAAGTCAATAAATAAGTTGTCGAGTATATGTAATAAGTCAATAAATAAGTTGTCGAGTATATGTAATAAGCCAAAAAATTTCATACAAAATCCGACTTTCTGATTAGTCAAATCTTTAATCCATAAAACTTAGACAAAAAGATTTTGGCGCGAAAACCAAGTTATTAACTTATGTATAATATAACGGTAACTTAAAAATTCAAATAAAAACAAAGTTGAGATAAAATCTGTTATGGATTCACGAAGAAATATGTTTCTTGTGTAAACTGTAATTGTAGTAGGCAATTATTTTGTATGATGCTTGAAAGAGTATAGAAATAATAATAATAAAAAAAAATAAAAAAATGTCTTTGTGTATTTTATTTTCCCGAGTTAGATTTATATTGGATCCAATGACATTGACTGACAATACATTCAATCTGGTGCCGTACAAGGCTAATGTTCTGGGTAATTCAAGGGAGATAACTCTTGCAGTCAAATGATACAATATAATCATACGATGTACACGAAAGACATCAAACACAAATTAAATATACCATGACATGAATTTGACAACAACAATTGTTCTTAGCGACCACATAGACATGCTACTACTTTGTTCTTATTATTAAACTATGCGCTCTCAAAGTGTGAACTTATATTGATCATTCTGAGAAGTAAGTACAGAATTTTCAATCGTTAGTAAATCAAAGAAACCATTTATAACCAAATGCAAAATACAAATGTAAGTTAATTTACACTAAAGTTTTATCATTTGCACGCAAATGAAATGAAAACAATTAGAAAAACTGTAAAAATAATGAAGAAATTAAAGTAGGTAAAATGAAATTACATGTTATAATATTTAAAAAAAAAATCCGAAAAAAACCAGCAAACGATAAAAAATAGGAATGTAACAATAACTAAAAAAGAAGCAATTATAACAAAAAGTAAAAAAATAATTATAACAATATATGTAGATGAAAAAAAAAAGAAATTAACAACAAATATGAAAAAGATATATAACAAAATGTAGTTAAACAAAGAACAATATTAATTGGTAAAAAAAGAAAAGATAAAAGAAATAACAACTGCAAAAACAGAAAAAAACATACAAGAATAGAAAAAAAAACCAAAAAAAACCCAGCAAACTAACAATAGGTAAAAAAGACCTAAATAATGACAAGAAGACAAGAATAACTCAATAATTCCAGACCGCATCAGTCGATAGAGAAATGATTCATGTCGTATAGAGGTTACTCAGTAGTATGGCACTATATACCATTGTAACACAAACATACTATTTACATGTACATTTTTTTTTAGTTCTAATGCTGTCAGTAGAGCCTCTCCCGAACTTTGGCCGAGATAACATCTACCCAGACGTTGTGATTGGGCCGAATCGTGGTTCCATGTAAGCGAAGATAATGGCTATTATCATTTGTTATTTTATACGTACAGACTATTTAAAGCAAATAGCTATAGACAAAAAACTTCGAATAAGGTTATAGATCAGTATACATATAATTGTATGTAGGTCGGGCACATTTGAACCGAAATGAAAAAAACCAACTAAATCCTGCAAATATGGACTGAAATGTCACATCAGAGAAAGGTATTTATTATCTTATTTTGAACTATGACTGCTGATGCCTGTTTTTGGTAAAAGCAATATTTTCACTCTCTTTAGAGATTAACACTAATCTTAACCATTCCTATCTCTATGACAAAAATACATTGATTACAAATTTGTACTTTGTCGTTACGGGTTCAAACTTCTGTCTCTCCAAAATACTGTTAGGAATATTTGTTTGTAAAACGAACATTTCAAGTATTTTCTGTCAATAACGCTTATAACTTATGCATGATAACATTTAAATTGCATATTTTTGTTTGTAAAATAAAACCTGAAGATTGCTTTAACTAAGCTCATGGAACTTAGTGATTGGAATTAATTATTTTTACAACGTATTGTTGTGGTTGCTATGACAATTCAAAGTAGGTACTAGTTGTTATGACTTTATTTCCGAAAAAAATACTTCTCTCATCCGTTTTCAATATCTAATGTGTAAATAATTTCAAGTGCAAAGTGATCACAATATATAAATAAACGATACATTAAACGAATCAAAATGTTGTCATCACAAACTATAATTCAAACGGACATTGTAAAGGATATCAGTGCCACGTTCTGATGTATAGTAAATATGTCCTAATAATGTTTGTTTGTTTGTTTTTCTAACGAAGATTTCCTTTGGTAGACGGATCAACGTCATGACGTCACAGACAAGCTGAGTATCAAGCAAAACCTGGTACTCATAAAATGGATATCCAGCTGACGGGACCAATGGCAGTTTCTGAAGACATGGAACTTAAAACCGATCTTTTGTATTTCAACAAAATATTATCGAGTTTGCCAAACACACTTATATTCGACTAAGGCTCAATATTATTAGTAAAATAATGTGATATACATTTTAGTCGATTAACGTTTCAACGTCATAACATTGAGAATAATACATGTTGACTTATTTGTGAGTATGACAAAAAAGAGGCGTTGTTTTTACATCATCATTATTGTATTCCCTCTATTTTTCTTTTATGTCAATATATTCAAATTTGGTACGCAGACACAAAAATACGACCTCAACAGATTTGACATTAAGATTTACACCAAACCCCTCACCTTTGATATTAGGGATGTGATTGACAGACATCTGTATAATAATAATCCACTTCCATCAACTATAGTGAATCCTCATCCATACCACTATCGATATTCTCCCCTTCCTTGTAACCAATACTCAGACAAGTCATACATCCCAGTATTGGTGAAGTCCTTCGTTGGAAGCATCGAACTGAGAGAAGTGCTGCGACAATTGGCAGACAGAATGTCAGCCATCAGACTTGTGTTCATGTTAGGATTTCGTGAAGAATATGTGGATAGAATTTCCAAGGAATATGAAACATACAAAGATTTAATTCAGGAAGATTTCATCGACGTATACAGAAACAATACTTTAAAAACTATTATGGGATTCAACTGGGCTACGGAGTACTGTCCAGAAGCAAAATTATTGCTATTCATAGACGATGACTTTCTTGTTCACTGGACGAAAATGGTGAGCTTTTTATCTCGATTCAAAGATAATTCTACAAATTTATTTTTCGGGAAACGTGTATCTGATGCTACACCTGAAAGAGATAAACAATCGGCGTGGTATGTTGATTCGAATGTTTACCCATTTAAAACATACCCAGCATACATTGCGGGAGGTGTTTTTGTAGTGTCACGTGATGTTAGCAGAAAATTCAAAATGGCGTTTCCTTATGTGAAATATATTGGTGTTGACGATGTCTATCTCGGAATTGTCTCAAACATTTTGGGTATAAAACCTTCATACTGTGCCGAGCTGGCAAGAAGGGATCGTTTGAGCCTGGCTGTGGAGTGTTCTCATATCCCCTCCGAGTTGGCAACGGCAACATGTCAAACAAAGCTACGAATACCGATGGAATTACTAACGAAAGAAATGGAATCCGTTACTGGAAAGTTCATTTATTTAACAATGAATGCAATGAAATCAGTTGAAATGCTATTATCATTTTTGCAATATATTTTAACTTTTGGTCAACTATGATAGATCGATAGAACAATTGCTATTGTTTAGAATGGTAGATAATTTTAAATGGATTCGACGTTATTTTAAATTAGAAAATATGTATAATTTTGAATACATTAAATTATACGAAAATAAGATTTCCTGCCTTTTTCTGTTACATTAAAATATTTTCACCTTTACACACCAGAGACACATTGAAAAAGGGGAATTGGTACATCTATATACAGATTTCGCCGTTACTGTTCAAACATAAATAACTGTCACTGTACCCAACCGGATGTGGGTAACTGTAGTAACGCTCTACAAAAATGGTGACGGTGATTTAGGTCAGATTTCACATGCCTCAGTATACATGTTTATAGGGCAATGCTGACCGTGCTGTCAATAACATGTGTTAATAAGATAAAATAAACTTAATTTTGAATGGTGGCGCTCAACTGTAAATCTCTATAAAAGAAGAAAATAGCCATGCAAATATGACCATGTGGAAGGTAACTGAATGCATGTTATGATGTCGTCAGTGGGTAACTGATTCACTAGATGTCGGTAACTGAAATGCAATGGAATAGTAAACTCTCTTGTAAATACAACACAATCAGTAACTGACATTAATATTTAAGTGCAGATATACACACATTTTTACGCGTCGATTTTATAGTAAGATTATGTCAAATATGAATGAAACTATTGCGAAAAAAATATAAAACACAGAATACAGTGAACTGCATTCAAGCGTCCAGGTTAGACTCCTCCCTCAAATGTTGTAGTATTCTGTAACGACAGCCAATGGAATCTCTGGGAATTTGCCTCAATAGATTATACTCCATGTGGTGTTGCGCAAACAATGTTGACTTCTAAGGGATCTACTGATTTGACTTGGTCACACCTTTGCACGTTTTCCGGAACATGTATCTTCCGGAAGCGGACATTGTTAGCTGTGTGAACGTTTGATACAATGCAGTAGTGTTTAAAAGGTTCCTTGTATTAGGACCTATGATAAACTTTATTAAAACATTTTCTACTGTTGTAGTTCAAGAAAGCACATCAATTTAACGATTGGGTCAATACTCTACATTACACCAGAGACATAGTAGATATATCATATACAGAGACTATGAATATATGTCCAAACCATGTATATGTGCATGTATAACTGGTGAGATAACTGGTGTATTTGTTGTTTTTATTCGCCCATGCGTTTCTCAGAAGTATTCATCAAATGCAATATCAACCCCGAAATCAGCGGCGATAAGCACTCAAGGAAACTGGACTTAGTCCAGATACTATATTGTGAGTCCAGTAACCAGTGTCAAAATTTCATCGAGGGAATCTCCCCTTAGATGTGACGTCATAATCTCTAAAACCTAAAAGGGACTTTCCTTCTTCAATGACGTCAGTATAATTAAGCAATGGAATTCTACATTTAAACGTATTTTATTTTATATCGTAGTCTCAAAAATTAATTATAAACAAAATGTTTTTTATACATCGATGAAGTTGAAAATAGTGACATCATTGCTTAATTATACTGACATCATTTCATTGATTTTCCAATGCATTACAGTAGTTTTGTTTCTGTATATATAATTTAATGGCTTTTTGTTTACATTATACCATAATTATTTTTATTTAAGCGGAACAGATAAGAGAGAAGAAAGAGGTATATATATATATTAAGAAAGAGGGATAGTGGATATAAAATCAGTAGTTTACAACTTATTTACAATCATTTGATACATGTTTTATTTAAATAATTAAAAAAAATTGCGCCATTGACTCTTCAAACTTAACAACAGCCAAAACTTTCAACTTTTCGAGAGGTATGAAAAGAATCGACGAATCAGAAATACGGATGTAGTATGAAAACAAAGAAAAACTAGAAATTGTCAGTGGAGAATTTGACGGGCTTTTCACCAACAAAGATTTTCTTTCTATGTCATTCATATTAACAAACTTGGTAGCACTAATCACAACGTGTTACAGGCCCAAATTCTGGACTCTAAGCCTTCCAGAACTTCAGAAGAAGTCATCTGAAGTTTTAAGGATTTTTTGCCCATATGACCTTGAATGAAGGTCAAGGTCAATCATATTATTAAACTTGATAGGCATTTATGTCAGCGTGCTAGGTCGCTCGGTCTTCTAGAACTTGAGCAGAAGATTTTTCAATGATTGTTTCGAAAAATTGCTCTTTAAAACTTTGACCCTTTTTCCAACCGGAAGTTGACGTTTTAAAGAAAAGTGTTACATTAGTTATTTGCTCCATTTTCTATTTTACATAACATATCCAAATCAGAAAGAAATGCGTCAAGCAGCGAGATATTGACATAAGTTCAAAACCGGAAGTGAGGCCATAGCGGCCATATTGAATGTCCGACCAACATAAAAATGCTGCTGTTTCACCATCAGCTCATGCCCTACAATATGGTGACATGAACATTGGTATATATCTTGTCATTTCGGAGATCCTTTGTATACAAGTTTCTGTGTAGAAGAATAATAAAAAACAAAAAAACCAGGTCTTTTCACCCAAATGTGAAAAGCCCTAAGTATGCATAAATAATGAAAACAGATAAGTATAATAGGTTGGTCGATCCAAGCCTAATTCGTCAGTTACGCTCCATGTTTGTCAGTTACCCACCATTCGCCTTAAAATCATAACTCAGTTACGCACATTTAAATTTCAGTTACCCACTAAATGTCAATTTTGTGGTGGCTTGTTTCGCTTATTCATAGTCATTTACGTATGCGTTACGCTTCAAATTTTATTTTTATACAAAAATGATTCGTGAGACACGAATAAAAACCTTAAAAATATCGCAAATTACGTAAACTGAGGCATGCGAAATCTGACCTAAATCACCGTCACCATTTTTGTAGAGCGTAACTACAGTTACCCACATACGGTTGGGTACAGTGAACTGGAAGGATTGTGACAATTAAAGATAGATGTCATTTTGTCCGTGATATCAAATGTTTCGAATATATGACTAGGTATGTCTGAACAACTCAGAAGTTCGAAAAGCTCTTCTGGTAACTATCCCTTTCGCGTCCCGAGAAGAGATACGTTTTTTTAGTCAGCCAATGAGATTGCAGCGGAGGTTTCGCTCATACATATTATATCGGCAATATCAACCATGAATTTTAATTAGACGACCGTGAGTACTGTTTGTCCAAATTGGGCTATAATCGTCTTAGTGACGGCACTTTGTATCGATGTGTATGATGATTTTGAAAGGGAAATAATCGCTCTTTACAACGTCAATAACCGATTGTATGAAGATGTGCTAGAAATGCATTTTTCGGCCGCTAAAGCTAGGCGGGTTTGAAATTTAGTGTCTGAGAGCTTTCCACCTTTCACGTATATAATGCTTTGTAGAGTATGCTTTTTACAGATATTTTTTATCTAGACCCATAAAACGCCTGAAAATGGTCGTAGGGCACTCTGATGGGTCCATGCTAATATAATCTGTAATTAATTCTCAGATTCCTGTGCGCCAAAGAAGTGATTAGAAGTCCTGGACAATGTCACTAGAATTTTAGGGGATCAATACTTTAACATAAATTGTTTCATTCATTACGATACTGCAAAGATATCATTGACAGGAAATACAATGCAATGATAATAACAAAATAAACACCTTTTTCACACATTTATTTAAGCCGTACTAATATGAATTTGCACGCCTTCAAATGTTTATTTTACGTTTAATCTTAAAATGGACTCAATAATGTATGTTATAGTAATATCTTAATGAACACATTATAATTATTAGTAAATTATATGTAAATTATGAGTAGAATCAGTAAGAATGTCTATTGATAAGACGATTTACTAGGATATTGATAATTCACCAAGTTTCATAAAAAGTACAAAATGATATTTATCTTTAAAACAAGACGACAATAAGACAAATCAAAAAAGATTTAACAGGTCTACATTATTGAAAATTACCCATAGAAAAGCAAAAACCAAATCATCAGGGAGAAACATATGTTACGGAACTGTTCTAAGTTATCCTTAACCTGTGTCATGCTTTCCTTTGCGAAATTTAAAGAAAATTTAAGAGAAATCTTATTCAACCCTAGCCATTCATAATAAACTCTTCCAGCCGTTTAATTTTAAGAGTTCAAATGTGTCATCGGGGATGAGCGAGTTGAAAGAGTATTTTAGTTAAGAAATATGAATAAAAATATCACTGAAAAGTCAAACTAAAAGTATATAAAACCATTTTCAATATCATGGTTAACCGCCTTTCAGTGATAAAATACACATCACCTTTCTGGAACAGAGTAAGAATGTATTCAAAACCAACAATGAAGCATATATTTTGTATCAATTGATAAAGCATACTATAGAATGACAAGGATGTCGTATTGTTAAAAAGGAAGATTAATTCTAGGGATTCACCTTATGAAAAATGTAATTTTACAGGAATAGTAAACAATAACAAGAACTGGAATATGTAACAGTGTATGACAATATTGCTTTTTGCGTTATTATAAGAACCTGACGAGGATTGACTAACGGTCTTGTCTATACACCTTCCATTTACGATCTTAAATACATCTCGAGGGCATCTCTTCACGAGTGCAACTGTACTAAGAGGTTCAAAGTAAGAGTCGTGTATCGGAATTATACGGATCTTCTTGGCAATTATCCCAAGGTATACATCATCGATTCCAAAGTACTTCACATAAGGAAAGGCAATTTTAAACTTCCGTACCACACCATAAGACGCCACGAAGGCTCCACCAGAGAGATAGGGAGGGAATTTATCAAACGGGTAATGGCCATAGCTTAGTCTCCATTTACTATTCCTTTCTCTGTGTGGGATCATATTTCTCCATAGTTTGCCTATGAACACTTCCTTGTTTTTCGGTATCCTTTTTAAATGTTTCATCATTTGTGTATAATTAACTTGGTACATATCCTCCAACACCATTACCAGCTCAGGCCGGGGACAATTGGCGTCTAGCCAGTTAAATCCCATTTCAATTTTTCGGGTAGAATGCATAAAATGCTCTTTGAAATTTTCTTGTAGAATATCTTTATGCTTAAAACTTTCCTGGTCAATTTCCATTTGACTCTTTGTTGATTTACCCAAAAGGAAAATTATTTTGACAGCAGAATCCCCGATTGATTTCCAAAATTGTCTTATCTCGTCACGTATTTTGAAGTTGCTAGCATTGACCTTAATGAGGATCAATAAGAATATGTGATGGCCTGATTGTAGGTGATTTGAACACTTCGGTGGTTCATTTAATGTTAGGAATTTATGAACATTGATAGGCGTAAAGGGAATTTTGTTGTTATAAAGTACAGCATTTTTCACAGCGTCGTCAAGTCTCACTTTTAATGGGTATGCAAATTCCTCATCATACGACAGATAGACTATATCATCGACATCGACTAGCTGCCCGTCAATCATCAATACTTCTGGTGCCGCAGTTGTCGTCTGCAAGCTCAGCTCAAATATTTCCCGTTTCTTGTCTGCTAAATCACACTTCTCATTTACAATATTGTCAGCGATATGGGAGCATTCTTTGGCTAAGGAATCCCTGTTAACTGTATCTAGTAGCGTTTCGTTTTTTGGTTTGATGTCAAGTTTTTGTGACACAATGCCCAGATATACATCATCTATACCTAAATATCTTACGTAGGGAAAGGCACGCTGGAACCTTTTAGCAACATCAAAAGACACGACATATGAACCACCTCCTATATAAGGCGGGAACAGATCAAAAGGATAGTCCTTGAACGTTAAGAACCACTTCGCATCCTCTTTTCTGTAGGGAGGGGCGTCAGGCGCCAGACTGCCACAATAAACGTTTCTATTATTATTCCTGAACTGTGATGTCATATACGTGGACACGTTGTACCAATCAACATGGTAGTCATCATCTTGAAATAATAACATCTTGGCGCCTGGACAATATCGGACCGCCCAGTTGTAAGCCATGATAGTCTTATAAGTATTATTGAAATAGGCGTCGATAAAATCCTCTTGTATGATGTCATGGTAACGAAGAGCTTCCATGTTAATCATTCTCTGAGTAGACAGGCTGTGATATCCCAACATGAACACCATCGACATCGACGTCCGGTTCATTTTATTCCATAATGTCCGCTGAGCTTCCCGAAATCCGTAATTCAAAGCAAATGATTTGATTAAGACCACAATGTTATTTTCAGAACGATCACTGTAGTTACAGGCTACTGGTAAGTGTATATATGAAAAAGGATGGGTGTTGATGACCTTTAGAGGTATAGCTTTGTCTTGTGACAACGAATCCTTTACCATCAGTGAGAGATTGCCCTCCTCTGGTGGGTAGGAGTAAGACGTACGGTAAGACAGGTATTTTATATCGGAGGAATTCAGTTCGTCTGTTGGAATGAGGAATGAGTGTACATTTCCATCACTGTCCCAAATAGATGGCTTTCTTGACATTTCCTGTTTCATGGCGAAGTTGATTATCTGAAGCAGCAGGCCCAGTAGGCTGACTAGTGTTACGGCCAGTATTGGGTGGACGAGGATAAACTGTGTACGGATTGTCTTCCAACCCATCGCTGTAGGATAAAGTCTAGTGTTTACAACGGAAATCACATTAAAATTTGTACATTGGTGATCTTTCAATGATGTCAATATCGGTTCAACTTCTCATAGTATCTGTTCTTGAACTCGTCTGTAAATAAACAAAGTTATCAATTTATTAAAAGTGTTTAGGACAATCAAATGCTATTATTAGCAGCAGGATAAAAGTGTTCAAACACAAAGGCATTTTACCACATGGTAAACATGAATGATAAATTCCAAACCACAGTTAAATTATTCCTAACACTATCTCCAATTTGCTTAATTAGACCACATTTTTGGTGTCTAATATGATCAACAATTTTACCTCTGTTTATAAAGACTACGTGACTATAATGACAACAGTTTCATTGTTTATTGGCGGTCTTTAAAGAGAGCCCTGGTGGTTTAGATAGGCGTACGAACGTCTTCAAAGCAAAACTAAGATAAATTTCTAGTAGATTTACAAGATAAATAAAGACAGTTTTAAGAACAGTAGGATGAGATGCATGTGATAAATGAAAATTACATTTGATATTAATTTTGAGGTTTAATTTAGAATAAGTATATATTTACCTTAAAATCTTCGTTGTCTGGCATTCGTTACACAACACGACACTAACCAAGATAATAATGATTTAGAATCGTTCTTTAGTATCGGACCACGTAGGAGGAAATCGGATGTTTATTCATTAAATCAGGCACAGAGAACAATAAAAGGTTAATTTACTTAAAACTATAAAGAATGTTATTTATACCTCAATCAGGTAACTCGATATTTCGATCTGGATACAGTTAGAATGGCCCCGTACCGGAACATACTTTAATGTATAGCGTATTCATGAGCGACAAAACAAGTGTCATTCTCGACTGGGCAGGCTAACGGAATCACTGACACGTGATAATCCTGATTCGGGGTCTAGGTCTGTCTCAAATAGTCGTCTGACAATGACTTGGTGGATTATAATCTTATTGTGAGTAATGCATTGGCCAACCTAACATGTTTATGCGTTAAGCATTTTGGATGAGAAGTTGGGAGTCAATTTGATTTTAGGTCAAGTGTAAATAAGTTAAGTTTAAGGTCAAGGTCGAATGGAATGGCATAGCTTATTTTCACGAAAGAACAAAAGGGATTGACCATACACATTATCCTAAACTTTTAAAATGACAACAGTGTATATATATGGGTACATATATTTTAGGTTTTAGAATATTAAAACCCATGCAAATACATAACAGTATTCAAGCAACTTTTAATATGACACATGGAAAAAAAAATAATATTAGTCATAACTAAATACATATTATATATGGATTGACAGAGAGACAGTTCGAGAGGAAAAGATAATGGGGATATGGAGAAGGCGTGGGGGTAGGAGTTGCTGATCAAAGTTGATATACAGTGCAAACGCCCATGTATGTTTTAATCGTGTTGTGACTACATTTTCCAAAATGTTGACGCTGTTATCTGATCAAAACACAACATTTATTCTTAAGAAGTTGACATGGTTGTACAATTGGGTTATAACTAATATCAGCATCCTACTACGTTGGAGTAAATGATCACTTAGGAGTAACATCAATGGGTGGTAAAATGACTGTGCAAGTGGTATGGTTGTGTACGGAATCCTAAATAAATCATTGTCAGTGTGTAAATGCAATACGGGACATTTCTCTCTCTCGTTCTTGATAAACCATACATTCATCAATAATCAATAATACTATTTATAAAACTATTAATATCAAAAAAATAAATTGTCCAGAATAAGTTGTATGTTTCGAAAATATTTATAGAGGATACATGGTCAATGTTTTACATCTAAGCTGTATTTTGACGAGGGTTAAGAAAGACGGAAGTGGCGAGCCTGTTGTGAGCCATCTGTTTCTTTCGGATCCGAACCAAAAATACAGTTTATGCGTTAAGAGACTGACCATGTATTCTTTTCATCCTTCAACATTTATTAAAGTTCACACACGTTAAGCTAAAATGAGTCAACACTGTTTCAAATAGGCTCGTCACTTAAACAATGTTTCGCCTCAGAAGGAGGTCAATAGACTGTTGAAATGCAGCAAAAGTATGTTTAGTAAGAGCAAACAGATGGTAGATGATATATTGATTCGATAAAGGAAATGTATCGTATAAAAATTTCCATTCTAGAATTATCTCCCTTCTACCAATAATCATGGAATGTACCTTACGAATATTTGGACTCAGTAAATTGCTTTGGCCCTTACATAACATGGCAATTTTAAAAAGTAAAAGTAAAACATTTTAAGACAACCTGTTCTACATGCTATTTGATTGGTGGTGTTGAATCGTTTCCCTACTACTCAGTGCTACCTCTATGAAACTTAGGTCCAATAACACATAACAACACATCCAACGTGATCCCATCTTACTAAAAACGAGTGAACCAATCGTTTGTTCCCTTAATGAAGCAAACGTAATTAAAAACATCCTTTTTCATAGTCAGTGGTATGTCTTGACCAGGAGAGGTAAACGGTAGAATAAATCCACTTGGAACGAAAAGAAAAAAAGAAACCATAATTTAGACATATCGGACGACCAGGGATTCCAATAAAATTCCAGTAGAGTTTGGTATATGCAAAATGGGACATTATATCTATCTTAGTAAAACACAAAATGGAAACGTGATTGCTGATATTTACGTTCTATCAACAGCCAGAGCCGTTAAGTACGGCATTCCGTGTAAACGGTGTGTTGCGTGTGTGAAGTATGTACGTCTTTAGGGAGACTGCAGTATATTCGTGTTATAAAGCAGCTCTTTATAACAGTGGATCTCTTTCAATGTTTATAGCGTTATCACACTGAAGCAACGAGACAACGGACAGCACACCCACCCGATCACATTACACTGACGACGAGAAAAGATACAATTAACAAAAGAAGAACGCTAACACGGATAAACATGTTCATAGTTTTTTTTAATTTTAATCAAGAGACAATATTAACGATTTAATTAAATAATGCTAATGCATAACACTACTATATAAAGTATAACCTAAGTTCTTTACAGCAGACTTCATTATTTTTGGTAACATTTTAAGTCGTACCCAGAATGTATCGACCTTCACCTTCGCCTGTCGTATCGGGCCATACTCCCGACGACGACCTGCTAGAGGACACTCGCTCTTTAGCAGACGAGGAGCGTGGTGGGAACACTCATATGCCAGTGCATTAGGGCTACTTGAGTCGAAATGTAAGTCATGCTGTGTTCGAATGCTTAGTTTTTGTGAGATTATTCCTATGTAGATATCATCCATTTCAAAGTATTTGACATAAGGAAAAGCTGTATAAAATTTGTGAGCAGTTTTCTGTGACATTACATAAGACCCGCCGTTTACGTGTGTTGGGGTTTCCTTCAAAATATAATTTCTAAATCCAGGATTGTTTCTGATAGTTTTTACATCATGCAAACGTTGACTGTTTATAACTTTTCCGATATATGTATCCTTCTGGATTGACAGCTGTCTTAAATACTCTAACATTTCGATAGTATGAACATAAAAATCGTCGTCAAGAAAAAGTAACATCTGAGCTTGTGGACAAAAGTTGTTAATCCAATGCAAGCCCATCATTACTTTGTAAGTCAGATTATCAGAATTGTCAATGAAAGCTCCTTGCACAATGTCTCTATATAGTTTTACTTCCTTTTCTACGCGCCATTGTTCTCCTTGAAGCTCTGACATGGCGAGCAGGAACACCAGCCGCACGTGCTCATCACGCGCGTCCCTCCACATGTGTCGTATAGCCAATCGTTGGTTAGTGTTTAATACGTGGGATTTGATAACAACTAGGACTGAATGTCGATTATCGTCAGTTTGACGAAAGTTACAAGGCCCTGGAGAGTGTTTATATTGATATTCATATGGGTTTATAGGTTGAATAAAGAAGCTTCTGTTGTGTAATGCATCTTGATTTACAATATTTGCAAGATCTATATCCATTGGATAATGCTGAAATATTGACGCATGGGCAGAGGTGTTTCCTGCTGTGATAGGTTTTCGGTTTGTATAAGACTCATTAACTAAACCCATTTCAAAAACTAGACTGATGTTTCCTAAAATAAACATCATCGTTGTAACCACCATCATTTGACTCCGGGGTTTTCGAAGTCTCATAATGGTGAATAAAATTGATGACAACTAGATTTGTTGGATATTTGATTTTCTCAAAGATTGCTTATATGCCGATCATGCTGATATTGCAAAATGACATAAGTGTTTTATCCACTATCATCTGCCTCCGGAATTTCTGGAATCTCATAATTCGTGAATTCATGTAGATTTGTTGGATATTTGAAGATTGTTAAGGAGCCATTATTGCACAGGTATGATCCATTGTTTACAAGCTTCTGTCACCTTTCATTAGCTTCATTGTTGACAAGTGAAGCCAGTACTATTGTTTTAAATTCATTATTATAGGATTCCATGGCTGATTCTTTTTAAAACTAAACCATTAATGTCTAGAACTGTTCATATTTCATCTGTGCAATCAGTTTTCAATGTGGTTCCGTCTACAAGTAAAAAACTTGGAAATGTAACTTTGAACTGCATCTGAAAAAATAAACATGAATAGTGTAAATTATGTTAACCCATATTCCGAAGCTTGGCATCAAAAAGAATGGTTTCCTATTTACACTTTTTTTTTTCTTTTCAACGTCTTTTACCTTTTCATCATGGTTTTGTTACTTGCATTGTATTTAGTAGCATTACTCAATTCTGAGACATCTTAAAAATAGATTCTGGTGTTGAAATGATATTTTATCCAAGCCTTCAAACTGTGATATTTTGCTTGTTTTCTTGTTGTATGATGATATTTGCCATATAATAATCTCTGTACATTGCATTAGACAGCTTTGACCTACGCATCAGTTATAGAGGTATGATAAGGATTATGCCATAGAGTCAGGTATCAAAGGTGGCGGACTGACTTGCAAACTTTGTGTGATAATCTCTATACTAGACGTCAATACTAGATGTCAATATTTTCTGTGATGGTGTGATGAGAAATATTATTATAAATCAATACAGCAAAAATGAAAGCAATTGAGTCTCCGCACATATAACGGTTATCCTCGATACTCGAGGGTTACCAATCACATACGATCTCTACACCTCTTCACTCTTTAAAAATGAAGGTAGCTCAGAAGAACAATTCTGAACCAATCACGGGCCAGCAAACACTCCCCTTTGAAGACTACACAGAGAGAGAGAGAGAAAGAGAGAGAGAGAGATAGAGAGAGAGAGAGAGAGAGAGAGAGAGAGAGAGAGAGAGAGAGAGAGAGAGAGAGAGAGAGAGAGAGAGAGAGAGAGAGAGGCCCAACTTTAAAGCCACACAGTCAATATCAGTGTACTGTTATACGGCTCTTTTGATGTGCATCAAATGACTAAATTACCTGTTCTGTTCTGTTGCCTCCAGTTTTACCATGAGATAGTCCAGGTGTCTAGAGATCGTAAGTGATCGGAACCCCTGGATTATCGAGGATGTATACCGCTACATGAGTTTTAACAACCACCAAAACTAATCTTAAGCATTTTTATCATTCTACTTACCAGTCAGTTTTAGACGTAAGAATCCTCTTCTCACCCCTCATTAATACTAACACATTTTTCCTACATCTACCTGGTCCTCATACAAATATCCTGGGCGATCAAGTATAGATGTTCAGAGTATTTACAAATTTGTCTTTAGACGTGTAAAGATCCCTATCATTCTAGGTGTTGACAGTCCAACAACAGGTATTAAAATCCTTTAAAACTGGACAAAACCTCGAACATAAGAAATAACACAATACCTGTTATCAAAGGTGTGAATCTTGTGTCAATGCGATACCTGGTGTATTTAAACCGTATTCTATACCTGACGATAGACGGTTAGGTAGCCTATTGATTTATTGATATTCGGCCTACATCAAAGTACTGTGCAAGAAAATCAACATACATTCCAGTTGAACTCAGCGTTTTATATGCATCACGAGGTCACATTTCACTGTTGTTAGAGCGTAAAGGGAAAGTTGAACAAGTTCAAATGTGAGGCATCTATGTACAGGAGATTATCGTCTCATTTATAGACATCACACAGTCATTTATCTGAACAGAGAACAGGTATAAACTACTTTCACAAAATCAGCTGATTTCCTTTATGAAAATGTATTGAGAGGGTTTCTTAACATTGAGTTTAACACACATTGGTTTGTGATAGTTTGCCACTTATAAAGTTAGCGACATAATTGAAAGGTATAGAGTCAATTTTTAATGTATTCACGTATTATCTTTAGACATAGTCAATCATTGCATGTAGTTAAGTGATTCTCTACTGAGATTGTGTGAAATGTATACTACCTTCTAAAGCGGTAATTCTGGTATCAAGAATGCTATCCAGCTACTGCCCAAACCACTGCACATCACACCCAATCCCAACCCGCCTCACTCAGCCTTACCATACCGACAACGGGCAACCAAGTAGCCATATTGAACTCTGAATAAAATTCACAAATGGTGTATATGATTTATATTAGGATCCTTCTCCACCAAAACCATATTTATCTATTTGTTTAGTAAACAAACGAAATGTTTCATCCTTCTTTTATCTTTTTAGACTGCACAGAAAAAAATCTTAAAAAAATAAAGACAAGAAAAAAACCTAACAAATTCACTGCAAATAACCCCTCTGAAACCAATGTGCTCCCCTAATCATGCACTATTCATCTATTGTATCTACTGAGATTTAATGAAGAAGGAATAAGATAGAACTTACACGGTAAAGGTGTTGACCAAACCTGAACATATAAGAAATGAAAGACAATAAACATACATAATGTTTTGGTTTATTTTATTGAACTACAAACAGTGAAATTAATATTTTAGGTAGTTTCTTCAAACGCGAAAAGAAACCTTCCCTTCGTTTGGTTATTTTCGGGACATCAGGCCCTGTGATTTGTTGTCGTAATGGACAGAATCCTTTAACAAGTCTAGAAGCAACATGTGAACATTCGTAAGCTAAAGCAGATCGGGAATTGGTATCAAATATTGACAACTGTTTCGGTTCTATCTTTAATTTCCATGCTACCACACCCAAGTATACATCGTCCAAAGGTAGGTACTTAACAAACGGGAAGGAGAGTTGGAATTTACGAGCAACGTCATACGAAAGAAAAATGGCACCACCTTTTACATAGGTAGGAAATTCATCATACGGGTATTGTTTATACACTAAATTCCTATTGTCATGTTTTAGTCTACAAGGAACTTGTTTCTTCATTACTTTTCCACCGTAGATATTATTAATGCTAGATAACTCATTCATATATTTCAGCAATTCGGTCTGTTTTACGAAATAGTCGTCATCAAGAAACAACACGAGTCGTGTTATAGAACACTCTTTGTGGGTCATCAGCCAGTTAAGGGCCATGATAAGCTTCAATGTGTTGTTCCTATAGTGTTCAATGAAATCCTCCTGTAATATATCTCCATATCTCTCGTTCTCCAGTTCCACAGGGTGAATATCCTCAGGAAATATTCCTTTCCCAAGAATAAAAACCAATTTAAGGGATGACGAATACGTTTGGAGACTTTCGTTCCACATGCTTCTTATAGCTGCACGTTGATCTAGATTTTTAACATAAGATTTTACAAAAATGATTACATTTCTTTTTTGTTTATGGAATTTACATTTTGATGGTTCGGCTATATACACGTAAGGGTGAGCGTTTATATTCATAAGGTTTATTTTATGGTTATGTATTATTTTCCCATTTACTGCGGATTTGATATTAGATTCTAAAGGCCAGGAAAATTCGTTTTCAAATGACATATATGGCATATCACTTCCATTTAAACTAGAGTTATCGCCAATTTCAGATACTTCCGGAGTGTTAGCTATCGCCCTCTTTTTACTGGCTAGCGGACACTGCCCTCTAAACAGCTCATCGGCCTTATGGGAACATTCCTCTGCGAGAGCCCCAGGGAAGAGTGTATCCAGAAGCATATCACTAGATGGTGTAATACCAATCTTCCTGGCGACGATTCCTAAATACACATCGTCAAAATTTAGATACTTAACGTGAGGAAAGGCCATGTAAAACTTCTTCGCTACGTCTGCCGAAACGGTGTACGCTCCGCCGCCAACATAGGGTGGGAACACATCAAAAGGATATTGTTGGACCGTTACAAACCAACGCTCACCTCGGTTTCGGTAAGGTCTCGCTTTTACAGCCAGACTACCACTGAAGATATCAGTTTTATTGACCGTAAGTACTTCTCTGAGGTGGAGAGACAGGTTCGTGTACTGAACGTAGTAATCGTCATCATGGAAGAGAAGCATATCAGCCTGGGGACAGTGTTTTACCGCCCAATTGAACCCCATAATTGTCTTGAGCGTGTTATTAAAATATGAATCGGCGAAGTTCTCCTGAATGATATCCTTGTAAATTTTATTTTCTTTGTCTATAGGCCAGCGTCTACCATTGTTATTTCTCGGATATTCGCCCAACATGAACACCATTGCCATATATGGGTCATTGACCTTTTCCCAGATCGACCTGATTGCCACGCGAATCTCGACATTACCCACAAACGATTTTACCAGAACCAGAATCCGTTTTGTTGAAACGTGACCAGTTGGCAGACGACAGGTGGCAGGAACGTTAGTATACTTATAAGGATGATAATTGATCGGAGGATTCTGAATATATGCCATGTTTCTTCTATAAGCTTCGTCGACCAGTGTGGACAGGTCAATGAAGGATGGATATGAAAAATTCTTTTCATACGACTGGTATATGATGATTTGCTTTTTAGCTGGGAGGACTGATGGTGCGACATCAATCACAAGAACGTCCTGTAGTTGATCTTGTTTAGAGTTTTCCACTAAATCGTATCGCCAGTCTGCAAAGGACAGCTGTAGGAATATAGACAGTATCGAAAACACAACTAGCCCGGCTAGGACGCGAATAATCCCCTTCCGACTTGCAGCACAATGTCCCGAAGAGGACATTATTGGGTGTTTCTCACGCTGAAAGAGCACAAACAGGAAATTTCCAGTACATCATGTCACTTCCAGATAAATTTCCTAATAGCCGACTTTAACCATTGGTGTCACAGACTGGTTACCAACTCCATATCTTAATCATCATATTCCACAATAGGTGGTTTGTAATCGTCACCTACAACAAGGAAGACATTGTTTACAGCTGATAAAAGTTAAAAAAAATGATTCTTGTAAATGTTTGCAGATAGCCGCTGCATATTGTATATAGTTGTTGTGGAGTTGGCGGTATTGTTGTTGTCACACTGGTTTTCATTTTAAGACTCTTCTATTTATACTGGTAACTAGGTGCCCTAAAGGAAAAAAAAGACCACCAAATTCCTTAGAAATAATGGTCGATATACAGCGGTCATCTGCAAACAGTTTGGAAGTCGTTTGTTTATTACCTGAGCACGAATTGTTTTACGTTGGATAAGCTTTATTTTTATGACGTTGTTTGATGTCGAAACGTCACATCAGCGCCCAACATCATTTATAGACACTTAGCACAGATGTGGATCTTCTTACCGGTTTATTACTATGGTAATCAAACTAAATTGTACCTTACTATGAGGAGATATAATGTATACCAGTGTATAGTTCTGTTACTATAGAATGCTTTGTTTCGCACATTTTGCATGTCCAATAACTGTTTATAGCTTAAAATCCCATTATGTTTAACGTAAAAATACCAATTTTTTACGATATTACCCATGAATGAAAAATACAATCGCTAATCAGATTTGTAATAAAGAAGGGGGATTTGAATATCTGAACAAAACTGCGTGAAGATAAATCCATTAGTAGTATTGGTGATTCGTTGGTAGAACTGAGATACATGAATCTAGAGGGTAACTCTAGAAACAAAATGTTCTACATGTAAATGAAACAAAAACGTCGACTGATCAAAACGATTAAAAATGTCTATAATAAAAATAATCCATTAGAACGAATATGTGCAGTTATGTATGCCAATATAATACAAACAAAACACCGATCCATACTCACTTTCGGTTGCATACCCCGAATCCTTTGAGAAAACTGAAGTACACATATGGCCTATCCGGTACATCAAATATGACCTATCCAGTACGTGTGATGTCCATGATACAAGTATTCAATCAGATTGTAACAATGGTAATAGTAGAATATCAAATGTACTTAACATTATCATTATCAAAGACATGTGCATACCCTATATAATGTCCTCATTTTAATTATAATTAAGACATTTGAGTACGTGTGTGATCGATTAATTGCTTAATACGAGTAATTATAATATAACTTCACGGTGTGTTCACGATTTAAATACATTAGTATTAATTAGCATACAAGTAAAGACAATGAGAGATCAGATATATAACATTTCATTGTTAAAAGCATTGATACCTTGTGAGTTAAAACTTAATGTTTTATTTGAGACTTTATGTTTTATTTTATCTTATCACTACCAAACTATATATATATATGGTATATAAGGATTTGATCTTTTAACGTATAGAGGTACTCTGAATGGGATTCGAACACATTTCCACACTTATACATAACATCGTCTTTTCAAAAAAGTGTACCATGTACAAAGCTATTTCGGACAAAGTGCTATAACGTATTCCTATTACTAGCAGACAGATACCCATTCTGGCAGCTCTTTATGTTAAAACTGTTAAATATTGGCCATCCATAAGGACATCTCTTTATGGTGGCTTTGTGTAGGTAATACTATGGGATATTGGCTTGTGTAAATAGTACTGTGTATTGTCCAGTTATTGTAGGCGAGCGATTCGATATAATCATTCCCCGTTCAATGTTATATTTTGATTTATGACAAACTTATCTTCCAATACTTCGTTGTTCTTATAACGAAGGAACCAGCTTATATGACATCTTACATTGAAAAACTCAGCAAAATTGACCAATTATTTATATCAAACGCCTGGGTTTTGTCATTTTTCTGTTTTGGTTGGTTGTTTGAATAGATTAAAGTTCTATTAACACTTAGGGTCATTTAGGATGGCCACCTGTGCATGCGGTGTGTGTTGCGTGTAGGAAGTGTTTTTGGGAGATTGAAGTATATTCGTGTTGTGACACTTAAAGTTATATGTGCCGTATTTTTCATACTCACGAATCAAGATGAGTTTTTAATATGTTATTTAGCACCACAAATTACCAACTTTTTGAAAATTACAGTACTTTCAATGCATAAGTTTTAATTTTACATGTACAAATAAGAGCTGAAAATGATTTTTGGCAGTACTGCCAAAAATCATTTATTTACATCAATAGTGAAGTGAAATGAGTACATACGGTGAGACCATGAAGCCAAAGTGTGGTCTACAATTTCATTACACATTTTTACAATGTTTTTAGTAATTGTAAAGTGACTTCTGCAGGTATGTTTTTATTTAAACATACTTAAGGAATAAAAATAACAATTTTACAGTACAAAATTTCTGTTTTATAACTAACGTTTATAAGTCATCTGAAGCCATTTGAATGATTTTTACAGATTTATTCATCAAACTTTATGGTTTTTAATAAATTAATGATGAAAAAATGGCATGTCAAAATTATCGCCCAGTTACGGCACATATAACTTTAATAACAGTAGAACTCTTTGTCTTTTCTGTAGCGCTATCTTACGGAAGCATCCTGGCAGAGACACAGATTAAGTACATCCTACACAGTTGCATTTAGACGATAACGAGCAAACCAGTCGTCCCACTCCAGTTTCTAGGTGTGGCAAGAAATTTGATTAGTTATTTAAAGATATACAGAAATATCCTTTTAGATAAAATTTTCAATAAAAATAAGCAGAAGTTATATATTAACACACACAAAATATAAGTGATTGTAATTTGCAATCGATGGCATTATTAATTAACCAATACTTGAAAAGCAAACTTAAGTGCTAGCCTAAATATTAAAATGAAACCGAGGATTATTAATAGATCTTGAAAATGTGAATCTTCAATATTGCCACTTAATATGACACTCATTTAATGAGCCGAAAGCAGCAAAAAAGCTATAGAATGTGTTGAAATGTTCAATGCAATATTTATTGAAATCTAATATAACATATTTCAAATTGTCTTCTAATGTGTATGTTAGTAGCACAAGACAATTGCGACAATATGTGATTTGATAGGAAACCCACCTATTGGCCTTTATTTTTAAACGAAAGTGAACACTTTCTTATCAACAATTGCTCTGTTTAAAACTTCGTCAATCTATATCTATAATATTATGTGGTTTTCATTTAATCTCAATCTTTTCGGGAGATTTACAGAAAGAATATAAAGATCACACTAACAACGAATCAATAGTTATAACATAGAACACCTTCCTCATCTTATAACATAGGTGTTGTAACATAAAGAAATATAATAATATAGATGTAGGGAATATCTTACACTGTGGTAGTCAATAAACTTTATTTTACATGGGATAATAGTATAGATGTAGGGAATATCTTACACTATGGTAATCAATAAACTTTATTTTACAGAGATAATATAGATGTAGGTAATATCTTATACTTTGGTGGTCAATAAACTTTATTTTACAGAGATAATATAGATGTAGGTAATATCTTATACTTTGGTGGTCAATAAACTTTATTTTACAGAGACAATATAGATGTAGGGAATATCCTACATTATGTTAGTCAATAAACTTTATTTTACAGGGGATACTATTGTAGATGTAGGGAATATCCTACACTATGGTAGTCAATAATCTTTATTTTACATGGGATAATTTCTATTACTTATACGGAGCAGTTCCAAGGGGAGTAACCCCAAGAATGAATAAGTTGATATGGGGTTAGTAAATAATGGTATATCAAGTCGAAATTAAAACCTGCTGTCCGATGAAATGTATCATTCACGAGTAATAGCTTAACCTTATTGGTAAACTGTTTTGCATGTAGAAATTTTTTTTAAAATGTAAACATAAATATATGGAAATATCATAGATGCTCTAAGTTATGGACTGCTTACGTTCATCATTTTCCATTAGATGCATGCAGATGTATGCGACACTGTGGCACGTGTTTGTTATATATCTTGTTATTCTTAATGTATTGTATAAATAGAGTCCCCCACGTCTGTTGTTTGTCTCACTATTTTTTTTTCAATTTGTAAAGACACCAGTTTTAGCGAGAATTTAAAAAAAAAATATAAACTACCGAGAGTTTAGATAAACGTGTTAAACAACAGTCTCACATTGGGGAATTTGTTTATTCCATAACATAACTCTATATTCATTGGCCCTAAATGACCTTAGTTGTCGATGGGCCGTAAAACTGAAACAAACAAACAAACTCTATATTCATACCGTGGGAATCAGTTGTTTCTGGTCAATATTCAAGGAAGTTAACAGCCACATATCTTTCTGCCATATAATCGGAATCGAGAGAGGATGCAGATGATCTGAGATGTACTGTAGGTGTGTAAACATGGACGATAATAACCAGGGATGGCGTGTATCACACCATTTTACATTGTTAAAACATACAATGTGGTATACAGTACAGTAGTGGTTAAAGGGGAGTAACTATGTCTTTCCTGATTGAATATGATGCATACAATTTCTCGTCAGTGTGTAACAGAATAATGTGTCTCGGTTTTGTGAGTACGATAGCCAAAAACGGACAGACAGTATTGTGTTACTAGTAACACGTTTTCGTCAGCAAAATATATATGTACGTACAAATTTTGTGTTTAAAAAAACCTATTGTTGTAAGCATGCTATAGTAAGTCTAGCTGCGATGACGTAGCTCTGAACGACGGACGGAAGATTTCTGACAGATGGTCGTCGTCAGAGCTACGATTCCGTCCCATTGCCCGTAGTGTTGCAAAACATCCAGCGGTGAAAATGTTGCATTTCATGTGTGTCATGTAATTTTTTAATTAAATTCAACAATATCAAACATTTTTAACATAAAATGATTATTTATTTACCCACCTCCTTGTCAAAATTATGTTTTGAAGCACTTTTGAATGGCTCGCATCTCCGACACGGCTCACTTGGCCGCCATGATGCTTCTCGTTAGAAAGTCTCGCGCTCCAAATATGGCACCTAGTACCATATATGGAATGACCTACAAATTTTCACTACGAAAGAAATAAATGTTACAAAGTTTTTAACATGAACTTTAAAAATTCTTTTTTGCTTAATTCTTAATAATACTTACATTTGTTCAGTTTCACCATATTTATTCTTAGTTTGTTGGCTTTTTAAAACTTTTAAACATATTTGTTTCATTTCGTCACGGTTTCCGGTAAATCAAACATGGCGGCGTATTTGAACAGAATTATACATGTGTTGTGTTTGCCGTCGATTTTACCACTAATAGTTGATGAAAGATAATAATCGAAAAGTTTATGAATTGAATATTGATCATAGTTGTCAGAACAATGCAGTTACATAAGGATAATACCCGAAAAATATATTTTTATCAGTCTCAAAGTGCCCGATGTGGATCACATCGGGGCTTGCAACACTAGCGGCAACGGGGTGGAATTCATACCCTGCCGGGAACGGAGTGGAGGCAGGGTATGATTATTCGTTCTATAGTAAGTCTAGTACGTTTTCGTCAACAAAATACAAACGTACATTTTGTTGACAAAATCATACTACTATATAGCATGCTTCTAACAATAGGTTTTTGACAAAATTTGTACGTACATATTTTTGCTGACAAAAATGTGTTACTAGTAACATAATTTTGTCAGTCCGTTTTCGGCAATCGTATAAATTCATGTCGAACATCTGAAGTAAACAGTCGACCAACGTGGCCTCAGCCAAAGATCACAATGTCAGTGCCAAATTCTTCTTACGTTACCAGTATAAATAACGTCTCATCGCGTCCTCTTTAACGTTAATTAGTCCGTATCGGCAGTTTGACACATTGTGTCACGCACACCTGACTGTTACGCTAATTGTAGCAAATTACAATTGATTTTATGGCGAGGAATAATGTATTATTGACGTGTTATCTACGTATTTATCACTGCGGTTAATTAACGTTCATATCGTCATTCAGCCACAGACTTCTCCTAAATCTATTACACTCGTATATTAATGTGTGGTAAAATTTCATACATATATATATTTTTTTCATATCTAACTTGACAAAGGCACATTCGCCACGACAATTTGACAAATTTAAACATGCATAGCGTTCCCATTTATTTGCATGTTCAACCCTTATAGTAGATCTCCCTTACGAACCAGTCTATTTATATCTCGATGTTTATTTACTAATTAAAGAGGTTCAACATCTCTAGCGTCAAACTTTCAGGGCCGCAATTTGTCCTTGTGCGACTAAAATAGTAAACGTCCTTCGACAAATTTAGCAACACGAGACGGTTTGACGTTTATCCTTCACGTTGGTCTCCCCCGGGAGAAACCCTTCCCGTGAGCCTCGTGCTTAACAAAGTAAACAGACTGCTCGAACGAAGGAAAACACGTTTATGTGTGATGCCGATATTCCCGTTAGTAGAAGCTGTCACAAACTATGCTAATAAAACAACATTCAAACATGTAAATAAATAGTTTTATTGTTAAAATTTTGTACCCGTAGAGGTAGGATTATATATTTTAAAACTTCAATTACAGGCACATGCATTTTATACATACATATCATTCTGAAAATAAAACTATATCACACATACCCGATTGATAAAATATCTTAACATCAATTCATTAAAACGATTGTTAAAAAACATCAAATATATAACTGACCAGTTTTTAAGAGAAATACATTCTGTATGACAACATTTTTTTATGAAATTTGCATTAACATTAAAATATCAGCTTAATGATTGAAAAATGATAGAGGATTATAAAAGCAATCCATGCAATTTTCAATTAAATAAAATCAAAGATGAAAAGTAATAAACTTTAGGAGTTAATGTTCTGTTTATCACAGGTTAAACAATATAACCAACTATCTAAATCGTGCGATTAAACTACAAAACAAAGTGGATTAATTTGAACACCAAATAGCTATCATAAAAAATGCATTAAGAAATATAATCATTGGTAGTATGCTGAGCCAACTAACGGGCTTTCGGGGCGGTCTACCAACCGAGAGATAGGCGCTCTTACGTTTCGCTATAGGACAGATGTGATTTGCCAATTCCCTTGAGTTGTGGGAGCACTCCCGAGCCAAGGCTGACCGCTTGGTAGTGTCGAAGCTGGGGTCATAAAACGGTTGAATGTCCAGTTTCTTTGCGACAATGCCAAGGTATGCATCGTCTATTCCTAGAAATTGCACATGTGGAAACGAGGCTGCAAATTTTCGTGCAACGTCATGTGATACTATGTACGCCCCGCCCCCAACATATGGCGGGAAATGATCATATGGATACTGGCTAAAGGTCAAGGACCACACAGTCTCATGACGGCGATATGGGACCGCCTTATTGGCTAAAGTTCCAGCGAACACCCCGGTATTTTTCTTTTGAAATATAGCTCGAATATGAGAAATCATTTTATCATAATGTACATAATAATCGTCATCCACGAAAAACAGAATAGATGCGTCCTTGCAGAATTTGTCTAACCAATTGTATGCCATTACAGTTTTTAATGTATTGTTGAGATATGTATCAACAAAATCCTCTTGTATTATATCTTTGAACTTATCACTCTCTACATCAACAAATTTCTGATATGTCTCATTATATCCCAGTATAAATAGCTGCATTACTCGTACGGAAAACTTTGTTTTCGATTTTAACAAAGCTCGCTGAGTTTTTCGCAGATCAAAATTCCCAGCGAAGGACTTCACCAATATAATAATATTTTTGTTTTTGTCAACATCAGAAGGAAAAGAGCATGGTTTTGGTAAATGAAGATAGCTAAAATTATGCCAATGAATTTGTTGATGAACTTCATGAATGTTCTTATTATGAGCAACAAGGTCGTCAACGGCTTGTTTCAAATTAAAATCAGCCGGATAAGAAAAGTTTTTCGGATCGTACTTTAAAAACGTTTCATACACCTCTTCTGTTTCATTTTTTAAGGTCGACGATGAATTTAATGATGAGGTTGATATGTTTAACGTCACATTTGTTTCCATGACTCGGGGAGAGGGCGATGTGGCCGTGAACCCGCTAACGTAAACAGTAGCCGCCTTTGATTTTTCCAGTGTGTATATCAATCCCAGCAGGAAACCGGATGATCCTACAAGCATTGCGCTTATTAGCGCCCGGAGAATATTACCATTCATGGCTAAATCACGATAGCAGTTTTTTTAAATGATGAAATTTATCGCCATTTGATTAAAGAAGACTGTCGTAAGTTTATGTTGATATTTTCCTGATATGTACACCTGATTAATTCTCGATGTTCCAAATTATATCTTCCAACTGCCATCTTTTATATCCTGTTAAGGATATGACGTCACGACTGCCAGTAATGCATCCAGTATCTGAAAGCAGAAAACACGTGTTAATCAATGGGATCAAATACCGGAGATGACATCATGATAAGGTAGACATCAGAAAACACGTGTCAATCAATGGGATCAAAGACCGGAGATGACATCATGATAAGGTAGACATCAGAAAACACGTGTTAATCAATGGGATCAAAGACCGGAGATGACATCATGATAAGGTAGACATCAGAAAACACGTGTTAATCAATGGGATCAAAGACCGGAGATGACATCATGATAAGGTAGACATCAGAAAACACGTGTTAATCAATGGGATCAAAGACCGGAGATGACATCATGATAAGGTAGACATAGATAGAAAACATTGACCTTGGAGAAAAAACAAACTTTGAAGTTTAAAATTAAAACAAACTTTGAAGTTTAAAATTGCCCTCATAAAAGTAAATAAATATATTGAGGTAATATGAGATGGTAATGGTTTTGTGTCGATTGTAAACAATTGACACAAAATCTTAATGGAAAACTGATAAAAAGTAAATATGCAAATGTAGTATTCTGATCTGACGCTTTTATTCAAATTTGAATGTAGCTGGGATCGTTTGTACAATACAATACTGGCTATGTTTACAAATGTCTTGTTCGAGTAAAACACTTGTCTGTCTATCTGCCGACTGTTTGAATTACTTTGTGCACAGTCGTCCTACATAATCCCTTTTCTAATCCCAGTGGTTCTCTTTGGTTTCTTACGGCGTCAACATGTTACACACACACACTACAGACTACCTGTTGTAGTCATGAAATATTAATGAGTAAACTTGGTCTATGCAAGGTGTTACATTATCATAGCATCACGTTTCTAATGAATATTAAGTTACAGTAGAGACCTTGATAGTTATTTATTATAAATATTTCCAAACATACCAAATGAACCGTTAACCATCTAGTAGGATACTTAGTTGGCAGTATCTACAAGTCTCAACTACGACCCAAGCCAATGTTTCTGGTGCAAGCCGACGTCTAGTCCTATGCTACTCTATAACGGTTCTGGTGTAGTACCATGGTGGTTTTTGGTCAGTCTCATGTCATTAGGAGTGACAGAGTAAAAGGAACAGTACAGATCGACGGATCTCTGCCAATAGGCCAGTTTAATGCCATATGTTTCTTAAGTATGCATGTTATGCGATAATGCTCACGGGGTATATTCAGGTCGGATCTGTCCCATGATTATGGACCCGATGTTAGAAGGCCTGTCTAATACTTTCCGGCCACGTGTTATATTGTACACAGACCTATATAATAAGTGAACATTTAAATATGGATGAACACGTCTAAGGAAAAGTCCCAGACCAACATTTTACCTTCGTGCTGCACCTGTCTCCTACTGCTCATGTTGTCAAGGTAGCGGTGGTATCACAGCCATCTAGAGCTTCTCATGCGTCACTCGTGCGTATTATAGCGTTTCTCTGTCTTCCTCTGAAACACTCCGCCATGTTGTTATCGACTCGTGCCCCTGTAAACCAGGTATGGCATTGACTCGCTTTAAATGGCCACTACTTGCTTTTGGGTATGAACAGCAGCGAGTCGATACGCACGAGTGGTTATTTCTATATATACACAGAGTCTGATAATGGTCACACTGATTCATAATACATACGGTAATTTTATCGATTTTGATGGAAACAGACTTATTTGACATTTTACTGGATTGCTACAAAACGTAAACATATTGATCCAGTAGCTTGTTTTTAGTCAAGGTTGATGTAAAATTGTACATATAAATATACACACATTTGTAAGCGTGTACGGTTTATATTGATGTAGATAGACAGTCACAATGGTGTTGCATGAACGTTGTAACAATGTATTGATTTTAACTGTTATATCTATTCAACAAGGGGATAATAAGTGAATTGTCAGCACTTTTGAATCAATTTATACCTGGTAGAAATGCATATTTACTATAGCGTTTGTTAGTGTGGAGGCTAAGTAGACCAAAATTTCGTGTTGTATCATAAAATCCAAAGCTACATTACCAATCCTCATAAAAGACGCATTCACATAAATGTTGGGACAATCATTACATGGTCAATTGACGTTTGTTATTATTAGTTGAGCACGGTGTCGATCCTGCGATCAAAATATAGGTGTGCCTGTATTTGTGGAAGGCTACGGTGTATGCTGATATTTGTCTCCTTGTCAAAGTAGAACTATTGCCGACTGTTTATAGAGTTGTCCCACTGAATTATACTGCCAAAATATTAAACAACACACTCACCCGGTCACATTTTACCGACAATTGGTAAACCGGTCGGCTAGTGTGACAAAAATTTTTCTCTGTCAAACAGAGCAACGATCAGTATTTTCTCAGTTACAAAAGTTACTCACCATTTTAAAAATTGAAAATAATTATTGATCCAAAATTCGTGCACTAATCTATATGAATGTTACCGATGTCATACACCAGCGATAATTTTTATTATTTTTTTTGTGTTAATAGGACACCATTATTGTATAGACTATTGTGTGGCTTCCATCACAAATGTGAATGCTGAAGTCCAGGTCAAATGTGGGGCGGTGTCGAGGGAGACTTGAGGAATAATGAGATACCAAATTTAGTCGTCTTTTACGACAATGCAACAATGCATCCTTTAAAGGGAAGTCAAGCCGTCGAAGTATGAGTTTTGAAGGATATGATATAGTTAGCCACAATAACCTATATATATTGATTGACTTTGCAGAACACAATGATATGATTAAGATGTAAGGCGTTTATTATCCTTAGTCTACGCCCTCTTAAAATAACCTTCAACAGAAATTTTTTTTTTCGATATATCCCTATACATTGTAATGTTGTTGCTAATGTTTAGTATGTCCAGCACAGAATAATTTAAAAGCATTTGAAATTTGCAAAGACTCGTTTAGTTTAATGGTTTTACAAGTATTAACAGTGTATGTGTTTGTGAAGTTGTACAGTAGTTATTTTCCTCTATGTCTCAATCATGTGTTTTATCCGTTCTCGAGAATTTGATATTTCTGTCACTTATATGGGAGGCCGTCCTTACCTCACCCTGACTGTTAATAAGACGTTAATTAAACAAACAAACAAACATCCTATTTGTTTTATATGCTTTACATATCACAATAGTCATCCGTAACGGCCTCTTGTTTCGAGAAATAATGATTATTTAAGTTTTCTTTGCTTGTGTTGTGTATGGCGTTGCTAATTATGTTGACATGTGTATATGTGTCGAGAGTAAATAAAGGTTTGTAGACAATTACATATACAACATTTGAAAATATATGATAGTTTTCCTGTGATTTGACCAAACCATGACTTAAAATTGCCTCTTCTATGAAAAGACTGGCCTAAAATACTTGGAAGCTTCATAGTTTACTATATATTTCATGAATTTGGACTAATGTTCAATTAAGTATCATGATCTTAATTTTAATCACATTTTCATGAGATTCCAGAACTTTATAGAAAGTTACTTGGTATTTCTGAATACATGTATTTCATTAAAATATTTTTCCCTTACTTCTTTTTGACGCTGACATGCGGTGTAACAAAATTTTGACGTCATTTTGGCGGGTTCTTACTTTATAGTTCCACTAGCGAAAACCTTAAAAAGCAACATTTACTATATCTTGAAATAAATGACTTCAAGGTGCTCCACAGCTGACGAATGACATTTTTCCACTATCAAAAATAGGAGCGGACGATTTGGAATTTTTCTTCAGTTACAAAAGTTACTTACTTTACACCATTACAACCATTGAAAAGTTTGAGCTTCTAAATTTACTTCAAGATAAAAATATAAGAAATAATTAATTGCATCCCGAAAAAAATCCGTGGCACTATGTTCTATATAGAATGTTCTGACTGCATGCACCAAAAGCAAAATAAATTAGTTTATGTAATTTTTTGTAGTTACTAGACATATTTATACAAGATTAAACACCGATTGTTGTTCAAATGATGAGTATCATTTAGGGTCTGTCGGCGGTGGAGCATCTTTAAAATTACCGGTATACGGATATTTTCTTCAGAATTTACAAACAATTGTCAAAATGCATGAAATATGTAGTGAAAATATGACGTATCTAAGTTTTTGTTTTTACTTTATATGCTATGTTGATGCTTGTATATTGGAGCTACAATATTATCTTTCATTCATGCTCATGTCATTGTTTCTAATGTCTATTATTTATCCTCATAATGGCAAGGTACAATGTAGACAATGTATAAGGATTGGTCTTATCAGGGTTTTATAGGATACTTAAACATAATCTCATTATATACAAAAATAATTCTTATTTTCATTAGAGTGAAGTTAATATTTTGGAAGGAATCTTTTCTCTAGAAAATCGTGACACTGTTGTATTAGCCAATCAGATGTAACGTGATTAGTTTTTGACGTTATGAAATGATTTCATCAATCTTAAATCTAATGAAAATACTTGAAACAAGCAGGATTTAAATTATTCTATAATTAATCCCATATCTGATCACGATCTGAGTTCTCTCGCAATGACATTCCAGGTAACGTATTTCTACCTGTCGATGTGTAAATGTATTGATTATTATCCCTACGACACTTTTATACACCACCGACTTCACTCCTAGTACCTAGTAAGCTAAGTATAGTATACATTAGCTTCCGAGGCTGGCATTGTGACTACAGCATCAGTTGCAGCAGCATCACGAATACATACCTACGGTGACAGGAAGTAAAGATTCGTTTGGTAACCATGGCAACATCAGATCTCTAGGAGTTTTTGTTATGGATGTCTTTCTAATGATGGCGTGATGAAAGATGAGATGAAAGGATTTACCATAAATGAGACTTATCTCATTTTATAGGTAAGTGTTTGATATTTTCTTAACATTGATTCTTTAAAAAATGTAGTGTAGAGAACAAATGAGATAAGCATGTATAATATACTGTAGCATGGTAGTGTTCATTTCTTATATCTTTCGCTGATACTAAGTGTTTGGAGTATTAACTGGTTCATGTTCTTTAACTTCTCCAGGGTAAGATATCCTTTATCTTTATGTTTTATTTTATCGATGTGTACGAGGAATGGTGATTCTTTCCCATTCATCTGCCATGCAATACATAATTGGCCTCAATCTTCTTTGTAGACATTTAACAATGATGATTCGTATGCGCGCATATTTTATGAGAGCTTGCGTAATTCGGGAGACTGATACATATGTGGCTCCTTGTAATAGAATTCTTGACTTATTTAGGCAAAGATATCGAACAGCGCACCCCGATAGTTATTTTATTACAGTTGATGTACCTTTGTAAGGCAATGGATAATCTACCTACCGAAACGTTGCCTGCTTGTGTAAGCTGCATAACAATAACGTTTCATTTGTAATTTAAAGATTTTAATTCATGGAGAGGAAGGTTCGTGGTTTTCGCATTAATGATAATAATGATATATCGAACAGAATTGCTGATTTTCCATTGATGGTTCCACAAATTCAACAAATACATGCGCACATCTTCAACAAAATATTATAAAGCAACATTTAGATCAGTTGGCTTGATATCTTTGCCGATTCTTCCTTGTATGAAAACTGCCTTAACTATTACATATTTTCGGAAACCAAACTGCCAGTCCTAGCACGATAAGCGATTTTTACATAAAATTTGCATAGAGTGCATCTTAATCCCAACTACATAGTGTTAACACAGGGTAAGAAAATAATTTATCACTGCACTAATAGTACTAATATTGAAATTACGTTTAATGTAAAATAAAAAAAAATGAAAAATAAAAAAAAATGAAAAATAGAATTTAACAAAAACCAACCTCAACAACACCCATGAAAACAACAGAAAACTAATGTACTGGAATAATTATTGGATTCAAAGCCTCCCTCACTGTCAATCAGTGCAAACTAGCATGTTAAAGTTGTGATAGAGGAGACACTATGCATTCTGATGCATTGCTATTAATCAACGTATTTAGATTTCAGATTCCCAAAACACGGACATATTTCATAATTTGAAACGCTGCCATCTCTGAATCTTCTTTTTATTTCATTTGATGACATCGAATTAAACATGATATTAATCATCTTCGTGATATTTGTGTGGATAGCTCGCGTGTTGTTAACGGAATAGGAATAATGACGTTTATCAAAGGATAGGGAAATCAATACAAGATATTTGAGATGAATATTTATGATAGATCTAGCTTTGTGTTTTTCATTAAAACGAGAATCACTCAGGCTACATCTATAGGTATTGATGTTATTTCTCTTCAAGACGGACAATAAATATATCATTGATACTACTATATCTGTGGGCATTTCCAAATGTATTGATAACCTTTTGCACTATAGTATACGTTGCGTTGAAAGCGTTTCGTTTTAATAGCATGTAGTCGTGTGAATGATTTAAAAATCTGGTAAATTAAGTAAACAAAATCTGAATACATATTTCATAATATTTACAGTTTGCACTGACATTGACTCAATAACACTTTTGGCGGGAACATATGAATGACTCGATTCCAATCAGCTGTTCAATCGAATTCGTTGACGATGACGGGAGAGAAAAAAATATGTGTATTTAATAAAAAAATATGCAACTGCCGCGGGAATTAATAATATTCATTTACTTGAAAAACTGTAAATATAAGGAATAGATGTTATTTTTTGAGGTGATCATGGAGCCCGTGTAAATTTCATGTAACCCGGCTTCGCCGGGGTTACATAATTTACACGTGCTCCATTATCATTACACCCTCATAACCTCAAAAAAAATAAACATCTATTCCTTAAATATCCACTCAGTTCGGCAAAATTTGGAATTTGTATATCGAACTTTCAAATAAAAACTTACAGTTATAAATCGAAATATCAAGAACGTTCGTACATTTTAATTACTACATCAAAACTGAGATACATTTCTCAAGGATTTTACGCAAGATGGGATACATTAAGGTGCAAAGTTCATTACCGATATGATGTTTTGGTGTCGACCTGCAGTTACCTTATGATAATGAGGGATATAACAGAACTGTTTAGCTATTGTAAAGATTTTTAAGATTATAACGTGCAATCTGCCGGTTGCTATTTCTATTCTTTTGTCCATCATTGTGTGAAATAATTATCAAGGTATACAATACGTTGTTAATTAGCAACCAACATCAGTGTTTTTGGTTTTATATCAAAATATTAAGCATTTCCCTTAAATTTCAATACCAAAATTTGTATCAAATTGGTGTTCTTTGAGAAACTGATTTCCAAAGTTAAGCATGTCGCGAATAATACAATTCTATAAAGTACTCTATAATTTCTTGAGCTATATACAGATTTACTCGTAGTCTGAATTCTAATTAAGGTTCTTAGTAATCTTCCAACAGAGACTAGTTCCTGTATATTTACGATACGATTATAACAATGCGATTACATTGATATACAATGATCAGCCAATGACAATGGATATTTATTCTGCCTTTGCCCTCCGATTATCATACACGAGCATCAAATAATATGACTATCGTACGTCATCATTGGAGCTAATTTTGTTGTTCGAAATGTCACGGACAATATCGTATAGGATTGTAAACGGTTATATGGCATTAACATCATCTCTTGTGGCGTATTTCATTATGACCAATCCTTTAAAGGTCCATTCGATTATAAACGTGTTTTGTAACCATGCCTTCTGTACGCCGCACCATATGACAAATACATGAGTGATAGCAATCTACTGTATTCCATGTGATTTTAAAGCAGGAGCCGTTATGCCAAAGCAGGGTTATACTGCTGTGGCCTGTTGTTGCTGTTGAATAAAGGTAACTAAGTGATCAAGCAAATGGAATTAGGCACTACTCTTTAATTTATCGAAACAAAATGATCGCTATTGATCTTTTGTCCGTCTCCGCAATACGTCTTACATCTGTTTGTTCTTTCATTGCAGTTTCTTTAATGTCTAATTAATCCCTTTCCAGATCCTTAGGCAATGGGGTGCTCTCCTTCCCGTCCGCATCTTAAATCGAAAGCAGATCAAAAAGGACAATCAAATATCCCCTACTTCAACATAAGGGGGAAACCCGATGGCGAGGAAAAAACAGGTACGTATTAAGCCACGTAGTGTCATAAAAAATCTTCGTTTATGGTCTTGCTGGCATTGTATATCATTCAAAACGTTTTGGAAATCAATTTACACTTGGCATTATAAGAATTGAATATTGTTGGGCCTGATGCGGTAATAGAGTTTTGATTTAAAAAACTTAAGCTAATTTAGATATCATTGCACAAAAATGATATAAAATTTTATTTATCCCTCCATGTAACTTACTTTGCATAACTTCCTATGTAGAAAATAAAACCCACAAAGTCAACAAGAAAACAAAACCTCAATAAGGCCACAGCAAATAATTCAGTTGTTTGTCGGAAAAAAATGCACAATCTTTAAAAAAATCGGCAAATTTGATATTTTCAGACGTTTCCAATCGGTTACATTTGCCAAACCATACCTAACAGTGGATCGCTGGCCATGGCTTGATTATTCTGTAAACCAAAGAGGTGTGAACACTCTCTGACCAACGCCCCAGCTGCCCTAATTAGCAGTCTGAGGCTATTTCACATGTGGTGTTACATTGTACATTCACGGCACCCCATTCACGTGTGTCTGTATTATATAGCTCAGGAAACAAACATCTGGCCTTTCAGGGAATTTTGTGCATTATAGATAGTGAGCATTACTTCCAAAGCAAACACTGCTTTCACCTGTAAATTATTTACTCGCGTTTTTAGTGTTAAATAGGCCTAACTATCCATGGAAGTCACAAACTAGATGCAATCGTAATAGCCGCCATTTAGGGTAATTGTAATACTGGATCCGGATTGGTACACAATTTTAGGATTTCACAAATATACATATATTTTTTTCTAAATGGGAAGTGTGTTATTTTTCCAGAATTTAAGTGTAAAGTTTAGACTCAATATTGATAAAATAATGAAATTAATAATACTTAATAAATGAAATTTAAATAAATCAAATTTCAAAGAATTTTTTCTCTTTTTATTTCTCTCAGATTTGTTACATTATTGCTGTATCAGGACTGAAACAATTTTCTAAAATTAGTACTTGTGTTGTAATGAAAATTTAGTTAATTTCTTCATTATCCATAATTGTGAAACATGTTAATCTACTTCAATTAAGCCTAGCATTAGAATTGAAATACACGCATTTCCCTTTACCAAAGAAAAGATAGTTTCCTACAAAGCACTGATTGTCACAAGACTAGCAAATTCCAAATGGAGAATCAAGTTTTGATCCAGAACTAGCCCTATTTTTTCCATTTTGATTAAAAGAACAAGTAGGGCTCAGTTGAAAACTCAAAAACAATAATAAAAAAAAAACAAAAAAAAAAAAACCCAACACCAACATTTTGTTCGTTCGCTCCCTCTTTTTCCTCACTTCCCGAAGAACAACTAATTTATTTGGTGAGCCTAAGTAAACAGATATATAAAATAAAAACCGGTGACGATTTAATCGAAGTTGAGCAGAGAAAGACATATGTGAACCATTAGAAAAAAGTCCTTGAAGCTTCTCTTTAATCTGGTGTTATTGTTTTGTCTTCTATAAATAAAAAAATATCTACACTGACGAAAACATATTTTAAACTATCATTTTCTAATACTAAAAGTTATCATTATCAATGTGTCCTTTTCCTTTATATCCGGAAAAAATGAAAAATTCCACTTTCCAAAACGAAAATAATGTAAAAAAAATAAGGTACACAAGACTTAGGTTCTTTATTGCCCCCACCCCCTATATCAGCTTTATTTGATGAATGCTCGGTATTACAATGTCAATGGAAGGGGACTAAGGGTTTGGGAAAAGTAAATGTGTCCTGCAGAAATACAACCACCATTGTTACATTTCTGTAAATGGTCTTGAGTTTTGGCGTTTTCTGATTTGTCTAGACCGTCCAAACAGGTCTTGACAATATGAAATGTCAACCTGAGACCGATGAACACCTGTTCAGAGGTTGACATTGCAAATCTGGAAATCTGGCTTTAAATAGACAAAGGGAATTACCTGTCTCTTCTATATTTTTGACCAATCAAAATAGAGCATTGCCGATCATCGGGCAATATCCATAATATAAACAAACATGGCAGACAACATTGCCAGGTAGGATTAAGAAAAATTTACTGTACACATGTTAAATGAAGTCATATGTTCGAAGATTAGGATATTGTGAAGAAGCGTATCAGAAATGCTAAAAGTACCTACCGAGGATACGTGGATAAAGATTTTTCATTTTTTTTAAATTATCAAGATCAATTAAAAATGAAATAATAATGTACGCAAGAAGATTTAAGCACAAAAACTGCAAAATGTTGTTCCCGTTTTAATTTGTGGAACGCGGAAAATATATCGTTATCATAAGGTACGATTAAATATGACCATACACATATATAACCGTACAAGTACACATAGTTAATATGGACTAAAGGCTGATCAGAACTAATTGAAATTGTTTTTTTCATCAGCAGTTCCGACTGAACGGAAGGAGAAATTTGTTGTTCAGTATCACCCCTCTTCCGACATGCCGACTGATACGACCTCTATCGGATCCTCTATTCCCGACTTACACGAGAACGACCCTAAGGAGGATTCGCCTGCTTTTGGAACAACCAAGAATGCAATTTGAACGATGAGGGACTTTGACTTAGGTTTAATGACTTCGATTCCGTGGATAATGTTTTTTTACTCATGCTTACTGTGTTTTGACCAGTTCGCGTATACATTGTTTCAAAAATGTTTATAGGTGTCATGAACTACGTGAACAGTCGTGAAGCGCTCGTATTCTTAAAAACCATCAGGAAGGGTTTGAATTTGTGCCCTATCCCCAATACCCAGTGACAAAAACGAAAGGATAGTAAATAGCTTGCGACATATCTGTAATTTGCAGTTTATATATATTTATTATGTGCAATTTAAGTATAATGTGATATTTTTGTTGTTCAGTAACACGTGTGTACCATTTTGTGCTCTTAAACACGGTCGACTGCGAATAAAGATAACTGCAAAACAACGATTCGTAATGTCCGTGTGTAACCATTATTGAATGATTACGAAATGTGTATGTGTTACAGAAAATAAAGATATATTTTTTATGCGCTGTTAAACTGTGTTTACGTGTATTATATGCTAAAATGTTTTGTAATCTACCTCGTTATTGCCATAAAATACCCAAACACTCACACCTATACATCTACATCGATTATCGAACATACATTAACAAGCGATTTTATAAACCATTAAAAGTACAGACCGTGGCCCAAGGTGTGTGAAGTAATTTCAATCAAGAGTTGTCTGCTGATTGGTTACTAATTGATGTCATTGGTGTCTATTGTACACCAAGTCGCACCTGTGGTGAGCGTGGATAGAACATTTCTCCTTGAAAGTATAGGGCTAAAGACCTCAAACAGCTCACTTCGCCAGGTCACATTGAACTGGCAACGCGCAAATCATATGTCCGCAAAACAATCTGTGTGAAATTGTTCTGGTACTGAGATCGCGAGATGTAGTAGTCGGGAAAGAAAGCTAGTTTACAGTAACCTTAACCAGTGAGCCATAAAACAAAATAATATCACATAAAAATACATGATTAAAGTTATGGATATTTTCTTTTATTCTATTGCACATGAGAATCTATAAAAATGATTGCATAACATATAATTATATTTCTTATATTGCTTATATGCAATACAGTAGTCGATGACCATTTTGGTGTCGGTCAACGCAATAGGTAATTGTTAAACATCAAATGACGAGCAACTAAAACAACGTATGGACAAAACATGTGAACAGCTCAGATAAGCTTCGTTTTCAAATGTGCCAACGATTTTAACACGTTTGGTAAGCCTTTTCGCGAAATCAAGTATATATGAACGTAAAAGCTCTTGATCACGAAAGGATTCAATCGCGAATATCTTGTAAATAATAAAAAAAGAAAAAATGGCGGAAAATAGTATGCGTGAAAAAATAATGTTCAATGTATCAATACCTGTGTCTAAATAACTTTGAATTGCCTCCCTTTAATTGCAACAATGATAATCCAATTGCGATAACATGATACCGTGATTAGACAGTATCAACTGTACCTTTATCCTATGTGTGAATGTTACATATTTATTCTAATATCGCAAATATGGATAAATATTTATTTGGCAGTGTATTGATTGTTAAACTTCGGAAAAGCAATGTTCCGGCGTCAATGAGTACATATGACAATATTGATGATTCGCATATTGTCTTTAGATATATTAATTTAATGTGTCAGACGATTTTGAATTCATATAAACTCTTGAATGAGCCAGCATTACCGGTTATACTTCCGTAAATGATGAATTTCTCTCCAGGTAAGCATGACGTCACTACCGCTTCCCATTCATTATTGTTTACTTTTTCAAACTTTTTCCCGAGAATTGTAGCACCTTTCACCTTTTCCGACGTGAATCTTACATTGACTTGAGTTCTTCCGGTTACATGAAGATCTAACGGTTCGAGCAGACGGCACTGATATTCCCGCGCAAACTTGTAAACTTTTGGCAATGGAGAACATTGTTCTATTGTTTTACGACATTCGATGATGTAATTGATGGCTTGTTTATATTCATCTTTGTCCGACTTACTCATAATTTTCAGTTTATAAAATCCGTCTCTCGGAAAATGTGCTGTAATGTGAATTTCATTAGCAGTACTCTCAAGCATTGCGTAGTCGTCTATGTCTGCAATGTTCCCCAAACCATAACTTAGTCTCGTTACTGCCTCCATACATTTGTTAGTTTGTAAACTAAACGTGACACGACCGTTGTCTGTAACAATAGAAGGATTTATAGATTCTGGGGAAACGAACCCAAAAGATTTTACATCCGTCACTGGACCCCAAGGCCCGAAATGGTCGGGGTATGGCTGACAGTCCGGTATAGCTTCGTGACATCGAATGTAATATTCAACAAGACCCAATGTTTCTGAGGCGTCCGGATCTATATTCCCCAGAATTTTTAAGATGTATTTACCTTTTGTAGGCGGACGAACCGTCACTTTAAATTTACCATCCGATAATTTTAAAACCATAATATGATGACGGATTTCTTTTTCGTTCTGGATCAACTGTGCACTCACAACACCCAGAGGGACTGTTTTACCACTCTGTACTGTAACGTTGACCTTTTTCCAGACGTCTAATACAGAAATCTTATGTGACACAAATTGTACACTCCATTCAATAGCCCTATACACAGGTTTTAGCACCTTGTTGAATCTCGCTAAATCTACTGGCTCTTCTAGAAGTTGCCATGGTTTGCTCTCATCCAAATCTGTTGCTAGACATGGAAAATGAGCGTAAATGACGTCTTCAGGGTTCGGCATGAAATAAAACTCTTTATAAGAGTACATGAATTTCTTATTTGAGTCCAGATGCCCTGCACCCCATGAACATTCTATCAGACGCCAGTCATCCTGTACGTACACAGCGTTCCAGCAATGATTCGTGGAGTCCAAAGCTCATGGAAGTTCTCAAAAGGGTTGTAGTCAAAGCCCTTGGCGAAGCCATGGATGCACTTTGCTGGGATCCTAGCCACTCTGTAGGATAACATAATAAGTATTACCTATCTACAGCATATTTTGTATGTGATAAAACAATATAGTTGACGTGTCATCATCAACATAACAATATGGTTTTTATTATTGAATCTACATGTTATCCATCCTTTAAGTTACCATGGAATAATTATATCTTTCTTGTAACGAACATCTGTATTGGCTTCAAAAGTTATCTCAAAACTTACAAAAGGAGTCACCTTTTTTGTAACGTCGCTCCTAAATGGTTGAAATGTCGGCGTACATTCATAAATAAAAATGTCCATTATCATTATCTTTCTTTCCTTCAAAATGGGAGATTACATAATTATGTAACTTTTTTTTAACATGAAAACAATAATAAAAAACATAAAAAATAAAAGAAAAAAAAAAAAACCCGAATATATATTTACAAAATATGTACAAGTTCAAGTCTAATAATAAGTAATTAGTTGAGATTCAATCATAACAATAAAGATCGCAATGTCGGCGTACATTCGAAAACAAAAATGTCCATCAGAAAATATGATACGTTTGAATTATGAGAATTGCCTTGAATAAGTTTTTCTGTTATGGAGCTCTCATTTAAACTGCTTAAACTGGTTGATTTAGAGTACATTACAATTATTATGTTATATCTCCATTTGAGTGTATACTCTATAACATAAAATTATATTCCAGTCAATCTTTTAAAACTATATTAATTATAATTCCATATTTGGGATGAAAGCGAAAGCTAAAGGCCAATAGACAACTTTTGAATTTTACAAAACTAAGATGGTAAACATTACAAACGCTGACAAAAACTTTGTCAAAATGTGATATCTATGACAAGCCTACCTGCACAATCCGGCGAACAGATTAGCGTACCCTGTACTGACGGCCCTTTTTAGTCTCAGTACAGACTCAGCGTCCACTGGTTTCCTTTTCCCGAGGAAGTGGGAGTCAGTGTCGTACCTGTGAAGAGCAGTAGGGGCATAGATAAAACAACAATAGGTACAATCAACAAAATATTTTGTTGCATGACTGCAATGAAAGGTGGACGTTTCGATAACCGACCAAAATTTAATTTCGAAAATATTTTACAATGTTATAATAAAATGCATGAATTAAAAATGATATTCCTAAGGTTTTGTTTTGATAGAAATCATTATGTTGAATAATAAAATAACCCTTTTTGTAGTAATTATAATTTCAATAATTCGTTATTATTTTTAGGGAAAAAAACCGTTGCCTTTGTGTTAATTTTGAACTATGTTATGCTATAATACTAAGAAGTACTAATTTCAATATCAAAAATACAAACTTTTATTTTCATATTCATATTTAGAAATAAAGCATATCCTGCAAATCAATTTACATGTTTTCTGTAAAGGCCAAACATCACATCACTATTTTCGTTAGTTTTGTTATGTCAAAAATCGCATTGTGAATACAAAGTGCAAAAGTTTGTTATAATGAAAAATGATTCGTCACACACAAACTCGACAATAAACTTATCTGTTCATAAAGGAGATATTTGTTTGAAAGATTTATTTCCAAAGTTTTGTGAAACTAGTACTGGATATGTTGGAGTACTATCATGTCAGATAATGATATAGACCCTTGATAGAAATAAAATGTTCACAAATTAACTACATAATTGTTCAGTAATATTTTAATCGACATATATCATATATCTGTTCAGTTTTTCTTACGCTATGTTGTTTGTGATCCATCGGTAGAATCCTCGAACTTTGTCCAGGTCGGATTTTGCAGGTAACATAAGGTATCTCGCTAGAATCTCTACTGATCCTTCCATTGATCTTGGGGCCTTCAAATGTTATATTGATATAAGTGATACGCATTATACAAATCAATTTATATATGTAGTGCAGTTGTGGCCATATAGTGAATTAATGATAGCATAATAAAGCTGTCAGTAAAAACCAGTGCATGCAGCTATTTAAGTGAATTTATATTGACAAAGATACTCCTCAAAATGTCCATTATCTAATGCAAAGCTTCTTAGAAAATAAATTAATCTATGTTTAATGCTAATTTATGTAAACTAGATAAACCTGATATAGTTATTTTGTTTAAAACCTTATTATTACGTTTTACAGACTCCTATCGCTCTTATCCTATGATATTTGCTTGTGCCACGTCATGGGGTACTATTCCAATTCCTCTATAAGCACATTTTAAGTTGTGCATATTGCTAACAAATTATCACTTTAAAAATTTGAAAATGTTATTTGCATAATATCATTATTTTATTATTCATTAAACTTGATGTAGACCTGTTAGTCATACGATTTTATTCTTTTTACACCAGCTATTACCCTTGTTGGAAGAGAACAATTGTGATGATATTAACTTTAGCTAAAAAGTCGTCAATTTCTCTGAAGCATTTCTCTGAACGTTTGATTCACAATAAGGTAATTCTGTAATATGCATATTTACAAAACATACTGCTGGCTTTTCAGATAGTTTAATAAAATAATATACATATGTATGATTTCTGAAATATATTGATAATGTTCTAAAAATATATATCAAAGATTGTATGGGATTAGGACGAAAATGTTGGCGTTCAGACTAATATCTCACATGAAATACAATACTTACATATATGTCTAGTCTATGCATTTATAGGAACGGCGATCTAGTATATGTTCCAGTATAAAAACAATTTCATCATATTTTACTATATATAGATTTATAATATTTCACTGGTTCATATATGTATAATAAATGTGTTACAGTCCAACAGACATACTAGATATCAGTTACTGCCACACTGTTGCATTGCAATTAAAGTAGCATACACATGGAATACGACGGTGCAAATTTTGTTTCAATATTAATGACCTTTTAGAAAAGAGCAGATCGATGTGTGTAAAAGCTCTTGGTTTTGTTTGCTTCACGTTTTTCCCGCTATCTATGTACATAATGTTTCATGATACAGATTTTATTCTGGTCTAAACATGCATTGAATATTAGGTTGTGTCAATAAATGAGCATGATTCTTATCCCTATTCGAAAACTAAAATCATTAGGAATATGAATTCCAAATAATTAAACTTGTATCGAAACATTAAAAAAAAATAAATAAATAAAATAGGAGTCCCCCCCTTTAATTAGTAATTATATTTTCACTGTACTATAACTAATTCAGTTTATATGTATATATAAATATATGTATTAATGAATGCAGAATGAGTTCATGTTTGTACTTAAAAATATGAACGGGAGAGGACTTAAATAGGCGTAGCCTGATGTCCGATCCTTTAGATTGAATTGAAAAAAATGAAATTGACTATTTGGTATCGTGAGGACGTTACGTAACCTACTGTAACCGAGGTGCCGTTCTGTTACTACACGCACTACCTAACATTTCTATAATGTAGTACATAGTCTACAGGTATTAACAAATACTTCATATATACGATAACAAAGATAAAAATAATCCATATCACGATCACAAAGTCTAAGTCAAACAATATTTTCCCATCACCATCTTCGAATCAAGGTAATATAATCATTCGCCAACACCAACACAAAAGTCAAGGTCATGTGACAATTTTCCAGCACCATTACAAAAGTCAAGGTCACAATCCTTTACCAACATCATCATAAAAGTCAAGATCATGATCCTTTATTAACATCATCACAAAAGCCAAGGTCATTTAACAATCTCCCAACACCATAACTAAATTAAATGACCTTTCACCGGTGTAATCACTAAGTCAAGGTCATATGACCGTTTACCGCCACAAGTGTAAAGTCAAGTTCATTGGTCCCTTTACCAACACTACCTTCAATACTACTGCCTCATTCTTAACCTTCTCATAGGTGCTGTAAGAGGGCAACACTACTGTGGATTCAGACTGTTAAAACAATGATCAATAGAAATTTGAAACTAATCTCTGAAGTAAGTGAGTAAATATCTTACACATCTAGGAGTTTCAAAAGTATTATTTAGAAATCATAAATACTTGAAAAGAAAGCAGAAGTCGAGAGAAGTATGAATATATTCTATTTGATAATCATAGTACGGAAAGTAGGACAAAAACACACCATAAATATGTATGATATATATATGAAGAACACATGATGATATATAGAGCACTGCAATGTACAGCTTAGCTTTAATCCTTCGAGGACTTGTCAGTGAAATTGAAGCTCTCCAATTGCCAAATCCAGTCCGACTATTACCCTGTTTGTTAATAGAGATACCGCCTTTATCAAAGGATGTAATTAAAAATGGTATAATCCCTGATAAGTAACAGAGCTTCTACTATTATTATAGTGTAGACTATTAAAGAACTACCTACTACATCAGAGTGAATCTAAGTATGCAGTCTGATAATCACATTTCCTTAACCCTATTTGGAAGGCATAATGTTATCCGTAAGAAAAGTATATAGGAGAAAAATCCCCATTGATGTTTTATCAATATCTGTCAACAGGTAAATACAAATATATAGTTTATTTTAAATTGTTTTTATTTTAGTGGTTTGTGTATTATATTAAAAGATCAGGTATGTATATTTATAAGAGTAGTGTTCCTTCAATATATAAAGCTCACAAGATAAGTTAAAATAAATGTTTTCAGCGTTCGTGTCAAAGGTTATCTTAAGACTAATCCCCTGTACATGTTATTGCATAAAACTACCTAAAGTATTCATACTGTTTCATTCAACTACGAGAAGCATATGGTATGTTAAGATTGCGTTATAAATTCGTATCGGAGCTGTGGGAAAAGTATGATCATTCTTAAAATGCATTACATCCACATGACATTGCGGATTATGCTGTCTAAACAATTGGACGTTTCCGATATTACAATTTAAAAAGAACTATCCATTGCGACATGATATCACAAAATGACGTCATCAATCTTAAAATTTGTACATAAAATATAAAAAAATACCAAAATTATTTTGAAATGATGCGTTGGATAGGAAGTTCTGTTTCTATCACAATAGGCGGTGTTATTCAACTCTCACGGTAACAACTAAACAGTGCAGCTTGTGATTAACAATTTGTTTATACCACACGTGGTATAAACTCTTTACACATTCTGATTGGCTGACACGGTAAACTTTGACCGGGCTTCTTTTTCTTTGTGTCACGTCATCATTTTTCAACGTCACCAATGACGTCATTCTATGTTGTGATCGCTGCTTGACGTCAAAACTGGTGTTGGAAAGCGTATGTGTCGTTGTCCTTGTGTCAAAATACGTGACGTTTTCATACATGTTAATTTTACCTTATGTACTAATAATACAACTTGACGGACAAGAATTTTACTGGGGAGTTTCGTAGATTTAACGTCTATGAAACGAACTTGATCATGATGATAGTGGTTTGATGATTATTTGGCGGGAAAAGACGATGCCTATATCTGTTATAACTTTGCTACTCTGTTAGTAACGTTCCCTGTTGCGTCGATTTAAAATCCGGTCTAAGTTCGTCGTCTTTATTCCACGGGTTACTAGTACTGTCATCATGTCCCATCATGTACTATGTCAAGTAGAACTGGAGATATTTCAAGTGAAAACAATCACAGGCATTCTTTTGAAGATTACAGAGAGCGAAGCCCAACTTCAAGTCATATACAATGTCTCGTTATTCGATTATGATGTACATCAGCGGACGGAACTACCGGTTTCATCTTTGTCCTACACATAGCCTTCATGTTTGATATAACATAGTTCAAAGGTGGATATAACGACAGTGATAGAAACCACTGAAATATCGAGGATAGTCTCAGTCGTACAGAATCAAAGAACTAGTATCAATCACGGGCTTTCAGATGGGAGTAAACACGAACCTATCATAGGCTCCTAGGGCATTAACTGGCAATGTATACATGTACTTTTTTTTAATCTATTTATATATACGTGCAAATTATTAGTTTGAATAAAGAAATTAAATGTGAATAGAACTAAAAGGTGAAGTACTGAAAATTGATATTTATCGAAAGTGAAAGTGAAAATAATAAGACAATGATCGAAATGCAAATTTTAGCCATAAAACAATGTGTCATTTATTTATTTCATTTAATACGTTCATTCCATGCCAATATCAAACTTAACTGCATTCAAACATCATTCTATTCAATTTCACAAACACCATGCATATCAGCTGCAGAATTAACATTTATCCTTTTAATTATTTCACCAAAATGTGTTGTAAATAATAATAATAGATAAAGCAAACTTACAGTGAGTGCATGGTCATCAACTTTATTAAAAGCATCCACGTCTGGAATGATATCCTCCCGTCTAGTAGCCGGAGGTCGAGGCGGCGGAAGCTCCACCTCCGGAGGAGGTATTTTTGGCCTCTTCCTTGGTACAGTCAATTTAGGTGAAGTCGGCACTAAAGGTGGTGCCATCTTGAAGTTAGCAGCACGTGAGTTACCCGGAAGCTTCGGCGATTGAACACGCTTGAAAACTGGTCTGTTATCGTTGGTATTATGGCTGACGCCATTTTGTCTGACATCCGGGATCTTATGGAGGACGAATTCCGGGTCAGGGAAATGAACGTGGCGTTGTGGCCGCTCCGTTGTGGATGTTGAAGGTGCATTAACTACTTGGACAAACTCTGATTTCGATGATCCACATCCCATAGTGCATGTATGCTCAATTATATCTGAAAGAATAGGTTAATACTCAGAAACACCAGGAACGAAGGAAAATAAATTGTATGACTCTTGTCCACTCGAAGCACTCGACCTCACGGTCTTCTGCATCCGATCACCTAGCACTGCGCCGCGTCCTAAACCGAACATTACAGTCTTGCGACGTGATGCTAGGCTATGACATTACACAATGAGAAAAAGATGAAGTGAATATGCGGTTTAGCCATCATGTCTCATTTGAACTCCTATAATAGCTCTTAATGAAACATAAGCGCCGAGAGAGTTCATTCCATAGAAGGGACCTACATACATTGTACCAAACTCCATAGATTCCGCCCATCGTTACAAGTATTTTAGGTGGATGTCATGTAGTGTTTATTGCAACATGACCAGTAAGCTATTGGGAGGTCGGTTTTATACTGCTAAATGTGGTAATGGATGTAACAAATGTTCACTAGTATGACAGACAGTGAGGTCTTTTTAAATGTAAGTCTTTTTATAGCTTATGTTGATAATGGAAACAATCAAACAAATCAGCTGACGTAATTGCATGAAATATACTGAAACTTTATTTTGATGAAAACAGCATCAACATCACCTACGTTGACGGATTCTTTAACCTTTTGCAACTAACGATTTTTAATTCAAAGACACCGAACACCGATTGATTTATTTTATTTTTCCATGAAACCATTATAACATTATTTTTTCTGTACATGTTTTTGGGAAAGAAAGATAACATTAAAAACAATGATGCAGAAAATATAAAACAAAGAATACCAATAGAACTTTCTTTATCTAGAAATCTATCTAGAATATAAACCTTTTTTATATGTGGTGGTAATATAAACTTTTGTTTTCATTAAAATCGTCTTAAATTGAACTTTTATTACACGTCAAAATGCCATGACTGGTAGATTAATCATCCAATTAATGCAATGATACATTAATGCTTTAAGTGGTGAATGACTTATGCAAATCGTAGACATAACCATTTTTTTGCATATATATGCATAATTCCATGACAGTATCAAAATGCTTAATTTGTCTTTTGTTTTTAATTGTTTTGCTATTGATAACGTAATTAACATCATAATGACAGTACATTATAACATAAGACTACGATATATCAATTATCAGTTTGATATAAATATGACATGATTTACATCTCAATTTAATAGTTATCGATGAGTCTATATGATTATGTATATCAATTCTATTTATAGAATTTAAGTCTTGTTGATAAATTGTTCTCTTCTTCTGACACGTTCTTACTTTAATCCTTAAAAAGAAATCAATGTTTCCACATAAAAGCAATAAAACGAATGATATATAGATATATATATGAATTGTTTTATATATAATTCCCTTAATACAGTAATATTTATGCTATTACTAATACAAAATAAGTTCTGAAAGCTTATATTTAAACATATACGTAAATATATTCATAATGGATACTAATTTCACTCCCGAAGATACATGTAACTTTTGTGATCTATTTTTCTGTTGCTGTATAATTTACTGAAAACAATTTTATCTGGCAGTAGACAGTTACCTCATACGATATCTGTAAAGTATATTACAAGTAAATCGAATACTTTTAAAAAGGACATATACATTGTAGTTTTTTTCTCATATCTTTCCTTCCTTGTATTGGCAACATATTGCAGCTTTGGAGTCGGCTTATACGCTAAATCACTTTTAATATTCGTGATAGCTCAAGCTAGATCAGAGTGGAATGCGAATTTAATAAAAGGAGAAGGTGTCTAGCGTTCTCAATACATCAGTTTTTGTACTGAGAAACGGACTATCTATACTGTATAAACTGAACGCTTTTATAGGTCCTAATAGTTATGAAGGACATGCGATTGACATCACACAATTTATCAGGAAATTAACAGCTTTGAAATGTCACCTTGCTTTAATAATGTCTAATATTTGATCACAATTCTAATTAACCGTCTACCTCGCTAATGATTAATCATTGATAAATTGATGGAAAATTCGTCAGGTTAAAGAAAGTAATTTACGATTTCAATAGGACACCAAGCATATTATAACTAAGAAACTATCGATACCGTATCGTGTACAATCCATGTGTTCTCGGATTAGTTTCCACTAGAACGTTATATACAATTCAAACAGGCGTGTGATTTGGTTTATTTAAATTCTGTTAATCCTATAATATTTAATCCTCGCCGAGACGTAAGTAAATCACGAAATCCTAGGTCAGTTTTTGTTGTAATACTAATTCTCTTAACACATGAAATTAATTTGACGATACCTTGGTCACAGTCTTTACTACGCGTAACATAAAATTACATGAATGAATAGAACAATTCAATCCCTATACGTTATATAACGCAACAACTTCGTTTATGAACCGCCAGTGTATGTCAATTAGATAGCTCATTAATTATTATATAAATTAGAGAATTGTTTTTCTTTTCAATCTCGTATCCAATTAAGTTTTGTTTACTTTTATTCTGCCCAATGAATTACCTGTAGTTTAGATAAAGTAATGCAACTTCCCATGTGGGTGATGTGAAGATTTTCGGTGATCATATTCGTGTCCTCATCAGCCACTCTCTACAGTCGTGTTGTGTAGTTTTATAATTGAGGACGTTTACATATTTTAAAAAAGTAAGTATATTAAAGCATGTCGTAATAAAGATTCCGAGCAACACACTCCACTCCAATTAGGGAATACAGACACGGTCCTCTGTGCTTAGCTTGAGCAACAACTCTCATTTTTATATCATAACTCTTGTCGCTCTAGCAGATGATGCGTGTCAACATATACACATAAATCAATCGGCATTAACGAAGCAGCGCCAGTGGAATAAGAAAATAATAAGTCAAAATTCAATTTAACGATTCGGGACGATCAGAGTCCAAACCTAGGTTTTAATACGGTAAATTGAACTCAGCTACACAATCACCTGTCTTTGTTGCTTATGCCAATCTGCGGAGATCTTCTAGTTATGAAGATAAAGGGAACCAAAATAGTCTCAAACAAATAGGTAAGGACGGGGTATTTAATTCACTTCGGAATTGATTACATTGCCGTAATGTTCATTTGAGGGTTTGAAATGTATGTGGTACCCCAAGTAATTATTAAATAAGTAGCTTTAATCATGATTTTAAATATCGGTGTGGTCATGGAGCCCAAAGTAATCAAAGTTGTACAGAATAAGCCAGTTGAACTTCGCCTTAAGTAAAGATAAACTATCATTGTGTATATCAGTGTTTGTGGTAAATCACTTAATGGAATATCACAATTCTTGACCCATCAACGGACATTTAAATAACGGCAGACATATTCATTATACAACTATGATATGGATAGGCTTACATTGTTGTAAGTTATTCACATAGAAACTAAGTATGATCTTATAGATATATACCTACCTCCAGACCTGTAAACTGGCAAACTGTACTTTCCAACATAGATACATGCTATTTACATGCTAGGTGTCTCCTTCAAACATTGTCATATACACATGGACATAGCACCGGTGTATTCGATTAGACTTATCCATGTTGAATAATACAGATCATTAGGCTTGAGCAATACAGGCTATTATATCTCCACATTTCACATAAATATAGATCTACATACACTTGCCAAGTGTGGGATATTGGTATTCCAGCTATGGTCTATTTGCTGTAGGAATACACGGACACCTGTCGACTGTCAGTCTGTGTAGACATCTACCCGGTTGAACCAAACACATTCGTAAATTGCTAGCAACATGACAAGTTTACTGGAGCTAACCTTTAACCTCCAAAGGCTGTACTTATTTTAATAATGGAACGTCACGTGACCTGCTAGCCTGGCTTTTAAATATTTTTGATAGATTAGTCGGTGATTGAGAAGTTAGATCGGCTTGTCTTACATAGACATTTCGTATTACGGCCTACCGACTGTGTATATATTTGGTTCTCTCGCAATGGCCGGCAGAGTAGAAACACGTTCGGTATGCTGATCGATGCCACAAAGTAGTAAAATGATATTTTGCAAAACGTCATGTGTTCATTATGGTAATCAATGGTGTTTGAGTGATAACTCAACCAAGCTGAACCTGATATACGTTTATGCGGTAAGAGCTTTAATTCCTGAAATATTAATGAATATTTGGTATTCATGCTGTAAACCAACTTTCACGATCTGTGCGACCGAAGTTGATTAGCGAAAGTATGTCTATGCAAATCAGTATCTAACTAAATCATGTTGAAGGGTATTTTAATCCACTGGTATATACGTTAAAGTGAATCTACGCGAATCATGCGTAACATGAAAGTCGCGAAAGTTAGTAGCCCTGAAAGGTAGTTGGTTTCCACTAAATAGTTGGCAGATATTAACAAGTCTTTCCTCTTATTGCTTGGTTAAAACGTATGGGGTATACATGCATAGTTTCCAAATTGATTACAATTGAAATTCAAACCTCGTAGCTTAATAAGAGTGGATAAGCTGTACGTTGGTCTTGTTTGATCTGTTGATATTTTCAATGATAAAACGCATATTTCGACGTAGTGGATAGCTAAACCTGTTGCAAACGGCATGCTATCGTTCAATAATGTTAATTGGGAAAAGAAAAAAAAAACGTTCAAATGTTTGATGGACTTTCGTGATTTTATTATAAAAACACATCTTAAAGCACTTGACGTATTTTGGTTATTAGCAAAAACCGACTTGCTCACACGCTCTCTCAATCGACTAGCAAACCGGTCACGTATTCTTATGCTCTTTACATGATAAAACGACACACATACATCATACAATACTTACGATAAAAATTGCATAAATGTTTTAAAATGTTATCAAAATTATTTATCAAAAACTACATCCAGTCTTTAAAAAATAGACTAAAATGGTAAACATATTTATAAAATAATCGATATAAGTACAACAGGCATGCTTTATACATATGTATGTGATAAGCGATAATATCGGAAAAGATTTAGCAATTCAGAGCTCTAACCCATCATTCGTTGTTCAATTACTAAGCGAAGAGTACATGTATAAGACATCTGGCATCAGTCTCCCAGATAAACAAAACAGTCTTATTTAGACAAAGCCAACCAAACATGACGTTATAAAATGTTACGTCGTATTTGATTGGCTAAATCCAAACATAATCGGGGATTGTTGCATGATCCTGGAGCCATGCAAATCGATGTAATCATAATTGAGATTTATAGTAGCAAACATATTAATTACAAAATCATATATCTGCGCAGGCTTTTGTCTTAAAGTAGGTGTATACACTAAGTCTAAAAACCTTTAATTTATATATTATGTATTTAAATAGAAATGATAGCATCTTGTCTTTTTGTAAAAAATGGATACTTGTAATATTTATGTATTTTTGTCTTTGAGTAACAATAAAAACAAATTCCGTTTATTGTCATCGTTCTTATTATATTTCGTAAATCCTTTTCCTGTTTTCTTTTAATGATTAAGAATAACTATATTTCCAGAGAGTAAAGCAAACTTTGTATTTTTAGTATAAAAGGCAAATGTAAAATATTTAATATTTAATAACAGACTCCCAGTGTCAAGTAGCGCCTCTTAAAAATAGATTTTATACTTGGCGTGCATTGCACTGTATATTACAGTCATTTTTATCACAATGATATTTAAGTTAGTACTGAATGAGGCTATAGAATGAACACAAAAGTGTAAGTTATTGAAAAAAAAATAATATATAAAAAACACACTGTATCATGTATAAAAGTAATTTGACAATACGGTATTTACTGTTAATAATAATGCCAAGGATATAAAAATCATCTTGCTAACATATCGTAATTTCAAGAAAGCAAACAACATGAGTAAGTTTCATCCTTAACTTCAACAGTAAATCAATACATAAGGATTTTTAAGATAATAATTTCACTTTCTCTGGTATGATATTTCACAGAATCGATATGTTAGCTATCCTCACAATTGACTGAACCTTATATATAAATATTTAAATATATGAGTATTTTTCAGTACAATTTTTATTATTCTTGGTAATAAAATATGTTATTAATTAAGATTTGAATGTTATTAAATGAAACATCTTTGGAATATTTGTGTTAACCGTGAAAGACTTTAAAAATAACATTTCATTGAATAAAACAGCCTATCATGACTAAGGCTTTTTCATGATACTCACAATGCATTCGTTGTCTAATATATTTAGCGTATGTATAAGTATTAATATCAAAAGTTATATATGTGAGAGAGGATGGTCTAAAAACAGGTTGGTGTTTCTATAGACGTATTGTTTATCTTATCTAAACTTGTAAGTCTAGATTGTCCTCTGTGATTGATTCAAGTGGTCTGTTTAGTCATCCGTGAGGTGTTTGGCAAGGGCTTCCACTGTTTCATGTTTCATATGTGGTATCTGAAATACGCATAAAAATACTTTAACAAAATGCAAATACATGTACATGTACATCTCAATTTTCTATTTTCTGTTCCAAATAATCGAAAATCAATCACGCAAATTACTTTGTATTCATTAATAAAATAGATTGAACGAATATATTCTTTGGTATCAATCAATCAAAGATATTGCGTAGAAATTAACTGTGTCGTTCACAAAGACGCTAGTGATTTATTGGGATGGTTGACTTTGGGACAAACGTTTTAAATGAAATAATCAACAAGAGAGGTTTGTTAGTAAATAGCATACTTAAAATACAAATAAATATTTACTTGAATGAGTGATAAAATTTGGGTCAAACGTTTAAATGGAACGGAACCAACTCACTCAATGAGAATATGTGTTAGTAAATACCATCCTTATATTATAAAAGGAATATCTCTATAACGTGGTGATATTACTATGACTGATTGTGCTGTTATCGTACTTTTATTGTGTATGCTGACAATGATGGCAATATAAAGTCCTGAACTCATGTCAAATCTATCAACGTGGATACTGACATCAGACCATCTGGTCTTATCCACTCTAACTAAATGGGGAAAATGTCAAAATTTCAGTACAAAAATTTAGTAGTCGTTTATGCTGAACGGTCTATTAAAATCAGGGGTCATTTCAGGAAGGGTTCCCTTGTATGTGTTGTGTGTGTAAATATCTGTATGTGTTAGGAAAGTGTGATACGTATTAGCGTTGAGTCTCCTTGTACTAGTGGAACTCTTGTCCTTTTGTAGTGCAACTTTACTGAAGCATGTCGTCGATTGGTTTTTAGTGACACATATTTTGTGACACATGAAACTTTCGTTATCACAAAATCAGCTCTAGCTCGATACTTAGTTTTAAACGTGTCTTGTTTCTGTGTGTAGGTTTATTTTTGTATGAATATGACATATGATATCCAGTGAAGATTTATGGCGCTATTGCTGGTCCATATTATCTGGATATGTATTAATAAAATATTAAATGTATAGACAAGAAAATAATATATATACAAAACGCAATAAAGAACTTGTAAAACAAGATATGAAGTATTGTGCATTTAATGATAAACGGTTACTTGTTCATTTTAGAAAACGCCTAGGTGTATCCTATTTTATTGTTATGAACTGAAATCAACTTCTTCATCGGTATGGTTAACATTTCTTTTTTAAGGATAAATGTACCTATCACATTAGGGTTATATGAGGACGTTGCTATGACGAAAATCTTTGAAGGGTCTTTATGAGGACAGTTGCTATGAAGGAACCATTAGTCAGGGTGGTATGGGAACTAGAGTGAAGCAGACACCAACAGTCAAGTTCATATAATAATAAACATCAATAATCGGTGTCATATGATATTTTATGTCAACAAGACAAATCACTTAAAAATAAAAGAAAAGAGGAATTGAAGGCCTCAAATTTTGTTAAGGAGGATATTTCTTCATTAAATAGAAGCATGCAAATAACTAATTATAAATTCTACTGATTTGACATATGTATCCCAAATACCACAAGACAAAAACTTTAATTTCCTGTAATGAGATCAGCAATGACGTCATGCATGTGTCAACTGCTGATTTATATATAACCTTACTTTAAACACTTTGACCACGATAACACTCCCATTGTTTTCAGGTAAACAAAAAATCTTCGTTATACGCATCGCATATAGCAGGGAAAACGTTTTCATAGAAGGCAATATGAACTTATATTTACATATTTATATTTTGGTATTTTTTTATTTGTGTGTGTTTAATACACATGTACTGTACACCATTTTATTTTGGTGAGATAGAACATTTCGCGTAATTGTAGAGAGTTCTTAGGCGAAATCAAATGTTTCACAAAAAAATGTATGAATCTTTTATTTGAGTACAATTTCCAGTAGGCAGGTGCCCCTGATCGCGAGTTTATGCATTCTTGATTATAGTAAGTAAAAATAATGGAAATACGAAATATAGTATCCATATAGTATCCAATAGACATGAAAATGATATTGTTGATAAAAAATTGATTTGACGATGTCAAATCTGAGATGGCTTTAATTGAGCGTAGAACAATTTTATGATAATGCCAGATAATCGTTGACCTGGTCAACATGTATATCATAATCTAAAATAACTGTAATCTTAATGGAATATTATAACTATTGCTTGGGAATTGGGGATAAATATTGGAGTAAATTGTTTCAAAACAGATTTACAATATAGCCGGTTATTTTCTCGAGTCCAAAGTTTCGTCTATTTTAACTTAAACAAGAAAAGTAAATTTATTTAATTAGTGGTTTTTAAACTTTCAGTCATTTCTCAATAGTATGCGGTTCAAATTTTCGCGATCATAGTCAAGTCCCGCGGAACCGCAAAAATATCATCCCTTAAAAGCTAACTTGCTATACTGTATGATACTTAACATCTATTGTTTCACACTATTGTACTTACTTCATCGGCGTCCTTATCTATCCGAGCGAATGCTTTGACATCAGGTATGAGATCCTTCCGTAGTTTCTGTGGGGGTCTGGGAGGGGGTAGATCAACTGTCGATTTCTCCTCTGTTTCGTTTTCGTCGTCATTGTCCTTTGATGTTGATCCTGTCGTCTTTAAATCACTAATTTCTAATTTTGCTGATTCAAAATGTTCCGTCTCGTGATGATCAGTTAAATCCACGTCACTGAATTCTGATTCGTCTATTTTTGAGTTTTTGTTTTCTGTGTTATTTTGTTCGATAGAAACGGTTACATTGCCATTGATATCGTCCATTACTCCTTTCTTCTTCTCCTGGTTATCCAGCTCTTTGCCGTAGGCCACAATGTCCGTGATGGCTATATCGCTGTTCTTATCGTCATCGCCGATGTTATATCTGGCGTTCTTAGATTCACAGCAGCCCATCTTGTCTTCGTTTTATGACTCCCAGATATATTTTGATTCTGTAAAGAGATATTTATATTCATTAACTGATCACAAACACAAAACCGCTAACGTTTCACTGTTGATTCCGTTTTTACTTATATTAATACACAGAAAATAATGAAATCCATACACGATAAAGGTAATTCACATATAAAGACAATAAATCCATTCAGAGAAAAATTCTAAATAAATTTACATCCATACTTTGATGGGTAAAATGATATTATGCTTACACAGAATATCGATCTGACGATTTAGGCAAACAACAGGTAACTATGTAAATCCCACAGATCAATAATAAACTCTTTGTAACTGTAAATACCGTGTGTATTGTACTTCTTGTTAGATAACACTAAATCCCAAGGTAAGTTCCTGTACACTCTGTATCCGGTGTAAAACTACTTGATGATTTCCTCAATCTATCAATGAATCATCCGAATCACCCACGTGCTTAAACTGGACAAAAACGTTTACACGCTCAGGTGTATTAAACCGCATCAACGTGATCAAATTGCTTGAATTGCTTGTATGATCCGATTTTATATGTCTAAGTGTTCCTGATATTATGTCCATTGATCTAATATTAAAGTGAATGTAAGAAGGTTTCATATTATATTGAACCTATATTATAGAGTAGTTTATGTAATACTGCGTATGTAATAGGGATGTTAATTTCCATTGGTTGTTTACTTACAATGATGACGTAGGTAATCTACATAGAATCCACCTGTCGTCACAATAGGTAGGTTTTCCTCATTAAAGGTGAATTCCCAGGATCAGCTTGAATATCCATCAGAAATAGAAACAACTACTGTTGTTTTTAATTAGCATGACCTCCTTATTAGGCGTGTCTCGTTATGACGTATATACACCTGTATGCACATACGTAGGTAAAAACCTGACAGGCGAATCAGATTGGGGTCAGAATAATCCAAAATATACACATCTTTGCGGAGTGTATTGTCGCATTAATCACTGCCCATGGCCGAATACACCGTACACTCTCGTCCAGGCGAAATATTATAATATTTCATGTAGGCAGGGATTTCGTCCATGAATGACTCTTTCCCATATTAGGTGACACTTGGCCGAAGGCAGTGTCATGTACAGGCGATATGTATACAGACTGTGGGCGTAGTAAGTAGTGTAAATCGAGTGGTCTTTGTGTGTCTAGCACTAGAGCTGTATGTGTGTAGTTTCCCCATCTTAAACATTGACTGAAAGGCTCTATAGAAAACCGGTTTTATCTAAATATACCATTTAGCACAGTAAATAAACGTAATGGTATCACGTATTTATTCTTTATTGCTATGTAGATGTTCTTATAGATCTGTGGGTGTAACCTTAACAGCTCAATTCGTGCATATATAATTTAGATATAAACAGATTAATTTGTAATATAATTTGTTTGTGCGAATCTATAAGTGAATCGATGACTATGTCTACTGGGCTATGTATAAAACAAACATCATTTACCTTGGTGGAAAAGTAAAACAGTGAACATTGTAACATGTATATGTATCGTCATGTACATATTGCTACAGTGCAACTTAAATATTCTACAATGCACATTAAGCCAATGCATTATACATTAGCGGAAATCCTATCTATTTCATATTGAGTTCATATCAAATCCTTGTCTAGATAGAGTAATGGTGATCCTTTTTACACTTGAAACACATTTTTATTAGTTTTTTAAGGGTATACAAAGACAAATATAAACATCTCTTTCACTCTCTCTTTCTCACCTATAGTATTTAGTATATTCTGAATGCATTGGTTTCAGTTTCCAGTAGACATTATTATTTTTTGTTGTTAGATATTACAGCAGAGGGAGAGTAATGGTGATCTTAATGGATTGATCTTTAAACCTGACCCATTCGTGCGAACTATCCCTTAACTTGAGATGGATATTTAAAATATCAAATTGTGTTATTGTCACAGAATGAAAAAAAAAATCGAACAGTTTTACTATCATATTAATTTTAATTGCTTTATATTTTCATTGAAATTGAAACTGAAATATAGATGCATCTATGTATCTAAAACACCGTTCTAACACGTTCAATTACAAATCCGCGTAAACATAGAATACAAATATATGGTGATGCGCAAAAGATCTCTTACATAGCTTAATTTTACTGTCACGTTTTGATATTAAGTGTTTACGTATTGTGACTTGTTTGTTTGTAAGGATGTTGACAAAATCCCACGGGAGTCAAGCCATTAAATTGTGCGTGATTGATGGTATTTACGGATTTTTTCACATTGCTAGCGGCTACGACTCTACCTTCTGTTGGCTGTTGTGTATGTAGTGTTTTGTGTACTGTGAAGTCGTATGCGTACAGCCTATCATTGTTTATCTAATCATTTTATCACAGTGTTTGTAAATGATATTACTTCCATTATAGACAAGCTTATGTATGTAAGGTATGCATCCATGTATTTAGATATAAGTTACTAAAGGGATATTCCTTTTTTTTACCAAAAGCATTCAGGAATCGTATGCATGCTTTTAATGTGTATTTTGAAACCTCAAATGACAAACAAGCAATTTTCTATTTCCAAAACGCCACGCATATTGACACAAGACTGAGTTACTAATATTATTAATTCAGCTATGTCGGTCAGGAAAAGAATGAATTACAGAATCTACTATCTCGGTCAGGAAAGTGATTGATAGACGTTTATATTTTTATAAACATCTCTTTTAGTCATTAGACATCTAGATACACATGCATACTAAATTAGATATACATGTATTTATTGGGAAGCATAAGAAGTGCGGTTCGTTCCTATTCCAGCACCTTTTAGCGACAATAATCTAAAGTTAATATAATTAGCACTCATTAGTCTCATTGCTTATGGTATGTAAATGAAGTGAAACAGATTAATATAAGTACATTGTACTAGTTTCCGAGTCCATCCTATCATGATATGTAGTATGTTTTTCTCTATCCTTATTCAATCAAATATTATTCAAACTGAATAATTTGATAACCCACTCAGATAAAGGCTTATCGTCAAGGTATTAAACACCGTCTAATATATTTCAAATACATAGCTAGTCGTCCAATTATTTATGTAAAATAGATTCCAGTTGCCGTTAGAGCCTCTTGTCTCTAAAACCCTGTTATGCTGTGTTATCAAACAATCAACGGCGACGTTTGATATAACTACGTCATTTTTAAATTAGATGATAAAACACAATTTAAGCCAATGAAAATATTTCAAGCAAGGTTCTGCAAAAATGTAATTTATGCAGTTCAGGTGATACTTATCAGATACCGCACGGCATAAAATTGGGAATAATGTATATTGAGATATTTTCTCCAGTGTCAATCAAGTAGGCAAGAAAAAACAAATTCACATTTTACTATTCTGATTTTTTTTATTCCAACGCAAAAAAAAAAACCCAACCTTATCCGCCAAAAAGCCTTTCTTTATCAGTTGATTTTTGAGATGTTAATTAGAGGTTTATTAAGAAATCAGTAATGTAACTTACAAACCATTCATTTGATTGAGTAGAAATAACGAATAAAGACTATTTTAGATACTGACAGGACTCTGATTTCCTGAAACAGAAGTGCAGACTTTAGTCAAAACCTCCATTTTTCACCTTATTTAACTTATATGTGAAACATTTGACAAGAAACTAAAGCCTGGTTCTTTACAGTTTGAACTATTATCTGTAACATGGCTTTAATATCTTCATCATGCAACCAAACAATTTTATGTGGTGTAGCAGTAAAGCCATTCGCCTTTTACCTAGTCGGACTGGGTTCGAAAAGGTCACCTGACGAAAAGATCACGTGGGGTGCTCTGGTGTCCTCCCACTTAAAGACTTCTCGTGTACTTACATCCGAAAGTGATTTTTGTATCAGTAATATAACTTGTTTTGGAATCGATGTAAAATAATAAAAAAAAGTATTTAACATTTTCACGTCTTGCTTTATAGATTTTTTTTTCTGCACATGGTCGACTTTCTCTGTAGTGATATTATGCGGATATTATGCCTAGAAAACAATTTGATTTTGAAATTTCATACGATCTTCAGTAGGTTTACAAGGCCTGCTTTAAAGTTAGCGATGAGTACCACATACTATTACATGAGGGCATTTCCATCTGATGTTATTATCTCAAATTTTAGTTGCCGCGGAATTCGAAATGGATCGTTGAAGTTCGAGGTACGCTTTCGCATCGCTAATCCTCCTCTCCCATTACATAGATACACACCTGTAACACAACATGTCATCTAATCAATAACAGTTTATTTGACAAAGAGTTTTAATAGATAACTACAAGTGTGGACATATATTGTATATTTAATATAATGGCATTGTTTTATTAATGCTATGATGTTTATTTCTCCATATTTTGAAGTTAAAACCAAAAAGACATTCTGCTTTTTTTTTACAAACGTGAACATGCAGCTATGAATCTCAAAATGAAAGATAAATTCAAGCAATTGGGAATAATAAAATATTTAAATGCTGCCATTTTTTAAAAATATTGTTTATGAGAAATATTTTGAGTATGGTTATGTTGTCTGAGTAGGTAATGGAGGCAGTTAGGTGTAATGCTTAAACGATAGGCTACCCCTTTCATTTGATGAGGCACTGTCACATATAAGGATGCCTCAGACAAAAAGTTATTTATAATTATTGTTTTTAAGTCAAATGCATGTATTTGAATTTGATTAATACACGTTTTTTCTTTTGGTTATCTTCTTTTACACTTCTGATTAGTGACTATATACAGTTTATCATCCTTGATACTCCGCTATCACTGTCAGCATATCTACCCCTGCACTTTTTATTAGCAAAACTTAGATCAATCCAGAGAATACCTGACCAGGCCTATGGCGGCTTCATTTGAAAAATACAGAGAGTAACGACCAAAGCCATAAAGTGACTGTATTTCAATCATTTGGATATTCAACAAATAAGGCAGAATTACCGTTTCCATCTGTTGTCGCATACAGGGATGGATAGAACGACAGTGATACTTATCCCTGGATTCTTGAGTATGTATTTACAGGTACATATTATATCATTGAGATTTTGATCATATTGCTTATTATCTGAGTTGTGATATTCGTAGATAGGTTAATAAAATTAATATAGTTACCTTCATAAACCAAGGACTCTAAAAGATAGCTATTGTCACTAACCAGCCTAACCTTAAAGAACCGACAATCAGGTTTCCGTATGGCTGTTATGTTGCGTCGAAGAGTTGAGGTTCCCTGTCAAGTAGATTACAAAATTGTGAAGGATGCTCCACCGCCGACAGAGCAAAAATGGCATTCATCATTAGAAAAATAATTGGTATTTAATCTTGTATATATATGTCTAATTAACACAAAAAATAATATATAAGATAATTTATTTTGCCTTTGGTGCATGCGCAATCAGTACTTCATTCCATATAGGATAGAGTGCCACAGATTTTTTTTCGGGATACAATTAATTATTATATTTTATATTTTCAACTTGATGTAAAATTAAAAGCTCAAACTTTTCAATGGTGGTAATGGTGTAAAGTGAGTATTTTAAAACTGAAGGAAAATATGAAATCGCCTGCTCCTGTTTTTGATAGTGAAAAATACCAATTGTCAGCGGTGGAGCATCTTTAAAACATAAAATAAAGTCAATTCTAAGATAAAGTCACATTCAATACATTAAAAATCCAAGATTTATGAATATATATGATGTTGTTATAAACATTCACAAATGTACAATATGCTCCAATATTTTTCGCTTCCACGATGCAAAGGGTCTTCTCAAAAACCAGCTATTTTAATTAAATAAAGGAATTTTAGAGAAAATTTGCATATATATTATTTTACCAATAAACAGAAAAATATTATTACTTCCTTTTTCATAGGAGATATTGATTATTAAAAAATGAGAGAACTATTCACGCATATATGGGGTACAGTTTCTCAAAAGGTAAAACACATTATGCTGAAATTTATATTAATCCCGGAATGAAATGGTTTTATCTAAGAACCTTACATTTTATTGGGTGAATTGAGATTTGGAGAGAATGTGATTAAGTTTTTAGTTTTTATATCCACTTGTTTATTCAATTAAATGATATCTAATAGGACCAGATCTAGAGACATTCAAAATGTTATTTGATGAATTCACCAAAACACTGTAAGGATATCATATAGTACTTACTCCTAGCCCTACTCTGTTCTCGCTCTGTACCGTGATAAAGGTATTGGTGACTGGGGACTGAAAGGCACAGAAGAAAACAGCCGGCAACATGGTATTACTGTGGGTACGGGCCTCTAGTCCGTGAAACGTAAACCACTGGAACTGGACTAGAATAACAATACAATTGTCATTACATTTTCTATAAAATATGAAGTAATTGAAGATGTTGACACAGATACAGAAAATATCCTGCAAACCAACTTTCTTTCACGTGCGATTTACTATCACGGATTTCGCGACCCAAGTACATTCATGAAAGTTTAACTCCACAAATTACCTTTTACATCATATATATTGATAGTAATTTCAGTTCAACTTTACATTTCGCGAATTTTTATCTTTGCTAACATGTTTTGTTGTGAAAATCGCGAAATTTAATTGCCGCGAAATAACGTTGGATTACAGTATGCACAATATTGTGTACAACTCAAAAATAAATGTATACATATATATGTTCTATCTCAAGTTTTATATGCTATTAAAATAACTTAAGCCATGTTTTCTAAACATCTCTACCGCTAGATATGAACATGTATACTATCTAATGGAGTCAAATGAAGGGAGGTAACTTTTACATTAAAATAGTTTAAATCGATAAAAGGTAGCCAGTATATATATATATATCAATATTAAAGGTTGTCAATACATCCAAAACAAAATAACTTCAAATAGTTTCACATGTATAAAATGCATTTCCCACATATCGAGACTAAATTTCGCATAAACATTGAAAGTCTCTTCTTCCATTCTAAACGCCATAATATATATATTAGCTGATAGATTTGCGCTTATGTGTTTACTGTGGAATATTGTTGTGGTCTGTGTTTACATATGACAGAGTTATCTGCCCTTGCGATTATAAATTCATTGTGATGTAGGCCTAATGTAACGTCATACTTTTCAGGAAAAAAACTACGTGAATTTCTGGCATAAAATAACGACGTCACAGCGGATATCTACCCGCAGCAGATGCAATTCTGTAATATGCAAAGACGGAATTACATTATAAACCTCTAAGTATGAAAACGTACAGTTCTTGTTTGATTTACTGGGCAGGGATTCATCCACAGACAGAGCATTGTCCTTCACGCTGATGTACCGGCCGTTGTTCCTGAGCCAACACGCCTTAGAGTCCCTAAACTCCACACATATGATTTTCGTGAACGACACAGACGAAAAGGTGACCACATCCGCAGACATGCGCAGAATTGTTTCACCTATAACGAAAAATTATACATGTTGTATAATGATCGATGATGATAATATTATTATATACGAATGTACATAACTATAAATATGAGCGACGTAAACACACATCAATGGTAAGTATGTTACAGGTAAAAAACAAAATGAATAAATAAATAAACAAACAACAATATATTACATTAATAAAAGAAAAGATGGGCGATTTTATTTGGCAATTTTCACATAGATTCTTGGTAAATAATGAAGTATTAGTATATTTTCAGCAATGCAAAGGATAGGGTTTGCCTAATGTCAATACTTTATACCATATAATAGAATTTCTCTCTCTAGATACCGATCTACCGATATGATACACACCGACGTCATATGGCGAACACACATTAATAATTGAATAAATGGAATTTATTCCAAGTGTCAATTCAGTGAGGGTAATTCTGTTACATAACCACGAAAGGAAATAGAACATAAATGTATTGTTCTGCATTCCTTATGAAATAGATAACAAAAATATTGACAAATTCACGACATTGTTAAGTATTTTGATCGATACTATTGAAATTCGAAATCGTTGATCAGTACGATAAAGCAGGTACAACATGTATGCTGTATCCATACCCCAAGCCAAAGTCACGCACGTAAATAATTCAATACATAACCACTGAGGAGTTGATGAAATTATTTTTTAGACAAGAACGTGCATCTATTAAGGTAAACACATTTCTGTAAGAGCGATTTGAGTAGATCTAGGCAAATAACTTATTTATGACAGGGTCAGGATACAGCATACAACACATCCGACCACAATGTGTAAGACTGAAATGTCGTTTAAAAAATATTTTTTGGGTCAATTTATACTCAAAGTCTGTTTTGTCAAAATAGTTTTGACCCAAAAAAGGGCAGAGATGTGTATTCAATCTTATTACTTCACACACGTTTCTTTAAATCACCATGAAATTTTCACTAGATATAAAACACATATATGGAGGAACAATCGTTTTATCATAGAAAATATTGTTAACGACCCAACGAACCAGATTTTAATTTTCAAAATAGGAATGTAAAAAGAGATTGATAATTTGAGTCGCAAAAATGATTAACTTACTTTTAATACTACTCTTATCATCCCTTCTGAACAATTTAATTAAAATAAAATTTAATATTAATTTTCATAACGCTGGTCGTTTCATGTTTCCAGCCGTCCTCCTAAGTACTGCACGTTAACTTCTATAGCGGCAGACGACAAAACAGAGAAATGAATCTTCACTGTTCAACATCGATAACTTACTGAATCTTATATTTGTTTGGTATTGTAAGCTCATTTTAGGCCATCAATATCAATTTTATCATGTTATTATTGTTTGTAAGAAACGTTTTTTTTTTTGGAAAAGTAGTGAACCTTTACCAATACATTGCGGTAATGATACAATAGATACAATTCACAGTATACAACGAATTGTGACAAAAATAACATAGAGGTATAACCTTACCACGAGCTGGAAATTCAAACCGCACATTGATCTGTATGTACCGCACTTCAGACCGGTTTCTCTCGTCCGTCTCAAATCTTCGTCCAATCACCTAAGGCAATAGCGGACTACACAATAAGATACACGCGGTGAGTATTTATACTCTTAGATAAGGTTAAATATTGATATCATGGGAAGTAGTTTTGTATTTTTTTAGAAATGTTAAATGCAAATAGATTATTCATCAATGTTTCTTACTCCTGACATTCATTTGAAAAGTAGATTATCATCCTATTCAAATGGATACACACTCGAGTTTTTCTTTCTGCGGTTACATAACAGTAAAAGATTATTGGTATGTGTTAATTCAAAATATCAGTTGAAAAATTGTAACCGCAAAAATCATGGACAATCATGAATTTTAGAATTAAAGTTATGTCTGGTGCTATTCCGATATATATAGTACATGATTATCATTATCATTGCACTCTATGAATACGCGTATAATCACTTTCAAACCTAATTCATTATATACCTTACCATTGTAAAGTCCCCGCTGTCCTCTCCATAGATATGCTGTAGTGTTGACACCAGGATATGATGCTCGTATGACCGTACGTCTATATTTTTGATGCCGATGATCGAATCACCATTTCTAGAAACAACGACAGGTATGGAAATTAATGTTCGTTATTTTATTATTTCAAAAATCAAAGATAAAGCAGGCCGTCTTCACAAAACTACAAACACTTATGTACTTAGGTAGACAGGATACCAGTCTGGTGAATATCATATATACATCACTTAATTTTGGCGTGGAAATGTTTGTCTCGGAGACATGTCTGTTTCTAGAAGAATATAATTTAAAATTAGAATTCTGTCAAGAAAATCTTAGGGTCTGGTTTCCAGGCTATTAACTAATGACTAATATAAAAACAACGGGTATTGATTTTAATGTTTGTTTTAATGAATTCTATTATTTATTAATTATTATTAGTTTAATTTGATATTAATATTGATAATATAAGAAATACTTTAGAAAAGTTACAATACAATAATCACAGATAAAATGTTTTTCTATGTACGAATACCCCCTCCCCCATTTTTCGTGTTTGAAATGGCGTTGCGCTCATGGCATGGCTTCTGAATATAGTATAACTTGTGGTGTTTTCTAATTATCTCCCTTAGATTGACTGGTACTAGCTATTAAATCTCAGAAATCTCAGATAACAAACGAGTTCATACCTACGGGTATAATACTGGCTGGTCTAGAGCAATACACTCATGCCGCCTGAGGCTGTATTGCATGGCTACCCATGCAATAAAGCCTCGTGACGTCACGGCGTGAACAAAATTCCTATTTCCTCGATAAAATTTTAACATTTTTTTCCCAAAAACTTGACTGGTTTTACTATAAAAGAATTTTTGTTGAAAATATCACGTAATTTTTCAATTGACTTGAAAAGTTGACTTTCAGTCGTGAATTTCTTCGAATTTATTTCAAAATGGCGGGATATACAGTTGTAAAATTACAATAGAACGTCGAGGAATGAAAGAAAAATACTCTTTCATAAGTGAATATGAAGGATAGGGATATTCTACCCTCAAGATCACAAAATGTTGCAAAACCCTCAGCAAACCTCGGGATTTACTACATTTTGTGACCCTCGGGTAGAATATCCCTATCCATCATTTCCACATATGAAAGAGTCTTATAATCTTAATATGCTATAAACTCGTTCTAACATACGTACTGTAGTCTCATGTGTTGGACATGACTGTTCTCCGTATCATCTATATCTATGGTATGACCATATGCACTGGAGGACGTGAGAGAAAATCCACCATTTTCTTTGTGTGATTTCGTCAGTTGAAACTCGATAGTGGTTTTGATGATTTCGTCATTCTAAAAAGAGAAAAGTGTAAGTTTATAAAAAAACCAACAACAACAAAATAAACCTGAAAAAAAACCCAAAAACAAAAAAAAAAAACAAAATAACAAAAACGAAAAGGAAAAAAACAAAACAAAAAAAACGACAGAAATCAAAACAAAATAACAAAGCGAGAAAAAAATTGAAAGAAAATTAAGAAAAAAAAAATACGATAATTTGCACTTGATTGTGTTGAATAATATCTCTCTGTATATTGGCTTTCCGTTTTGCTTTGTTTCTATTGTTTATAAGTAAATAAAGAATTTGAATCTCATTTAATTCTTTGTAGATTATGTAAGATATATTTGTTCAATCGTACAAAGTTTACCTCGTCTTCAAAAGATTCACATTCACAACCGTTGTTATCATTCACCATTGATGCATCGCCTGTGTCATTGTTTACAGGGTATCTGTTGTCTACGTCACCACGTTCAGGATCCTGTCAGATTTATAGGATAACACATATAATCCATATCAGAAAATTACATAACATTTTATGACAAAATATTCGGAATATATAGATATGATAATAAATATTCAGAGGAGAATATGAATTAATAGTTTTGTCGAAATTGCTTTTACAATATAGAAGTTACACATTTCTCTTCTTCCTTAACGAGAAAGGGAGATAGGAACTTTAACTGATACGGAAATGTATCCATATACAGGTACTTGAACAGCAAAGAAATATATGGATTTATTTCCATTTATTTCGGTAAGCTTAGTTGATAAATTCTGTATGATGTTGTTTTTACCGAGTTATCGTTGTCACAATCCTCATATTCTTCTATCATCTCATGTTCTACTGGTTCATTTGTTGGTCGTGGTGTGTCTTCTGTCCCCTATAGTAAGAAATGAATTTAGTTGGTATCATTCTAAGTGATATAAACAGACTTAGTTTAATTAATAGTTGGTTTACAATATCACTCATTTATAGACGTAATATGTTTTAGCTATTTTTAATTTTAATACTCGGAGCCAAAATTAACAGTAGATTATATACAAATTTAACAAGAGTTATTTCCCTTGAACCCATGCTATCGGTAAGTAATTTATTACTCTATACTAAATTTTTGTATGTTCATACATCTACATTCATATCATATTCTATTTACGATTTTTTTTTGCTGTGACAAAGTGGTGAAAAAAGAAACTAAAAACTTTCAATGGGTTCATTTCTTCAGCCTTGTTTGTGTTTTTGTTTTCTTTTTCATTTAGTAATTTAAGGACTTTCTGGCAAGCACGTAGCATATATAGCAAATAATAAGCAATAAAACGTTAGAAAAACCTAATAATGTATGTGAATAACTAATTAACATTTATACTGGCGACATATGTATGTACGAGTGGGAAAGTATTGAAGAAATCCTGTATGTACTTACTGATGATGTTGAGATAGTATCGTTCACAGGGAAGCTATTGGCGGCGTTGTCACTGTACATATTGTCATCTGGGATCGGAGGCAAATCCGGAACAGCAAAGCCAAAAAACTGGAAAATCAGTTGGACGGGATATGAATTAATATATTGATATCAACGTTCTTTCGTAATAATAATAATTCATTTGAATAAAGGATATGGAGAGTTTACGTTTATACATTAATATCAATGGATTTTCATTAATTGTTTAAAAAGTCTTTTTTTACATAAACAATATAGCAGAGGAAAGGAAAACAGAAAGAAAATTAGAATTAAAGAGAATACAACTATCATTTCGCTCTATTAATATTTATGTATATATATATGAATATCAAATGATTAGATTTGTATTTAAATCTGAATGAAATGAAGTGAAGTGCTTTGAATAGTGCTTTGTGAATCGTTAAATAATAAACCAAAAGGGACACGAATAGCACTGCGGAAATATGCTGAAGTGTTATAATAACATTACCTGCATCTTACACAATGACTTCGACAATTGTGATGCTTATCATAAATGACTTGGTTATGACTTCAACTATGATATGATACATTGATATGTATGGTGCATTTTAATGTTTCTCAGAAGAAAAAAACTTAGCGGCGAAATGTGCTATGTAATTATAATTCATACCTCGTCTGAAAATATCTCGACGTTGGCCATTGTACAAGTATGTGTCCCGGCGTTATGTCGTGTAGTTCCTGAAAATATATTTAAAATCAAATTAAGCTATAACATAAGTAGTCCAGAACCTGGTTCTTCTCATTTCCTCAGTAAATATACATTCATATAGTGAATTGTCAATTGACCGTACACTTATCTGGACATTTTCAGTACAAGTTGTTGACAAGTTTGAAACCTATTCATGAATAACGTACTTTATAGTATTAATGCGAAATACATTTAACTACATTTTAACTCTGAAAATATACCGGTGTGACTCTTATGAAAGAAAATAACATATTATTGAAAATACGATGATTATATTCATTAGTTCTTTTCATCGACATCTTATATAACAAATGTGATGTCCATGCCCCGTTTTGTCGAAAGCAAAGTTCAGACTTAAATCAAAACGTAAGAATTTTTTCTCCTTATGTAACTTATGTTAAAATATGACTGAAGTCAGTTTGTTTCGAGAAATCGAGACCAGGGCCACTAAAATTGTTATTTAGGAGATTTGTTGCATACTTAACACAACTTTCATATCACATAATGGCGATTCATTGTTTGAATGATAAACTTTTCTCATTTTTATTTTTTATTCTTTGTGAATAATTGTTTTGAAATAATTGGATGGATTTTTCCTCACGCTTCTTTTTATTCCTTATGGTGAATTATCGTTACATTGTGAAAAGATGGACTTTTCTCGTGTATATTTATTACTATTGGTTTTAAATCGTTTTGATGTAATTGAATGGGCTTTTCTCGAGTCAGTTACCACCTGGTATATTCACATAAGAAGGTAAAATTCTATACACTTGTTTCATAGAATAGATTAAAATCTTAAAATGTCGTATTTCATTACATGATAAGTACTCAATCATGTATCGTCTGCACTTAATTTGATATTGTGTCCATTTAATTAATAGATTTCATGTTAAATACAGATACTTTACGTTCCTGTCATGTAAGTTTAAAGTACTTAAGTTGTGGTTATTTTCTATGAAGTGTATATATGTGTGTTATATGATTTCATTTTTTAAATTTATTTCCTTGTGAATTTCTTATGATTAGAAATTCTCTCTCCAGGCATTTGTTTTTCTTCTTCTTTCTATGTGTTTTTTGGTTGGATCTTAGAGACAGATGATTTCCTTTTATGTCGTTTAAGTTTAAAGTACTTTAATTGTGGTTATTTTCTCTAAGGTTTAATGTTTCAGTGTTTTACCTGATTTTCTTGTTCTTTCTTTTGAATTTCGTTTGTGCAATCAATACTTTACAGTACAATCCTGGCTTTTCTTTCCACTGTGTTTATTGTTAGTATTTTAACAGGACCAGAACTCGGTTTATGTGACATATACATTAGTTCACGCAAAATTTATATTGGTATTTGTATAAAATTAATCTGCCTTACCACCTCTGTTTACAGACTAACATTTCTATGACCTCAAATAGTAGATTTCAACACAATTCAACCCCTGTATAAAGACGACTTGCATAAAAAGGCACTTTGTTCTCTGTTTCTTGTGTAGTCTTTATATAAAGGTTTGACTGTAGTTGAAAACTGATGACGGCTTTATAGTGTTACACTATTGAAATATACTACCTAGATTACAAGGGACACCGCCCAGTTAACGACGAGCCATTCAGCACAAGGAACAGCTGAAAATAATTCCCAACTGAAAATACATGTATATTTAAAGAGGTTTACTCTCTATCGTAGAATGTATATATGCCTTAGATGTGTAGCAAGTCACGCTTGGGTGGTAGTTTGTCCGATAGCAATACCAACAAACGATGACATTTCAATTTGCAACTGCCACCAAAATAACGTAACATGCAGCCATATGCGTAGAAATATAATATTACATTATATTAAATGGTTTAGATTGTGCTCAAGGCATTCATTTCGTGTAGAGTGTTAAGAATTATTTAAAATACAATTTACAGTCGATATTATTGAACATGCAAAATGTAAATACAGAATTGATATAAAGGAATTGTGAATTATTTCAATATCTTTTAAATGATTTTCTGACAATGCTTGACAATATCAAGTGATTCTATCACGTTATATTTTTATTTGCTCGGGACTGACACTATATAAAATTACCAACAAAAAAAGGAATTTATGAGATAAAACCGCTATGGCAAGGAAATAGGAAATATCTTTGATAAGACTATCCAAAAGTCAATTCAAGTTGGTATACTATCAAAGCACTATAAATCTATATTTTTTCCTTGTAGTTGTCTTTTCTGCTAAAGCACCACTAATTTGTAATAATTTAGAAATATAATAAAGATAATAGTAACTTCGGATTAATGCATTGACTAATTATATCTTGTTTAACAGTCTACATATCCGGCATATAAGATTATATATGTGCATTTTCAAAAATGTTCAGACTACAAAATAATTCCTGAATACAACAATATGCTCACCACAACAAGCGTACCAGAAACGTCATTAAAATGATCTAACTGAAATAGCATTGTAATATTCTGAAAAAGGATAATATTGTAACCGACGTCCTATTTCTTTTACCTAAATTGGTTGGATAGTCGAGGTTAATAGTATTTAGTGGATTAATTCCATATTTTCGAAATGATTTTCTTACAATACTTGGAAATATGAAACGATTCTAAATTATTATATTTCGATTTGCTCGAGAATGACTCTACGCGAAATCAAATGGATATTTATGAGATAATAAGTCTCCTAGTGCGGTGATATATAGATCATATTTTGTGATTTCGTTCTGACCGACGTAATAGCGCATTGTGGATTTTCTTTTGTGCTACTTGCGTGCTACTGGAATGAAAACCCCAAATTGTTCTAGGATAACAACTTTTGTAGTTATGATTTCAAAATGTTGAATATCCTGTAATATATTGATAAAATATTGAAAGTGTACTGATGATTTTATATTTATCATGGACTTATTTTTTTACCGAAAATGACATCGATGGTACTTACGAAGTCACAAGAAGCGACTCTACTGACGGGGCAGCGGGGAATTTAATTTGGTAACAACGATAACAATACACATTATTAGCTTGATTAAAAGAATCAGAAAACGTTGAAAATGGTTCTCCCAGGATTGCAGAAAAATTAATCATGACGCATGGTATTCAATATTTGTTTGCAATCTTAGGAGAATTTTAGGACCATTAATCCCCCAAGAAGGCAATTCAATGATAAATTGTAAAAGTTAAAAAAACAACAACCCCTATATGATTTATATATACCACGACACATTTGAGCAGGGCATCTTTGGTTGCATACAAGCAATTAAATCTAGGATAAATAAGTAATAGTTAAAGCATGCTTTGATTGTATCGTCTACACTTTTTCCTGTCCTACATACTAATAACTATATACCAATAGAATAATCATTTACCTGTTTAATATTTTATATAGATATATCAAATGCATCTTACCTTGCCTTCAGAATGTGCGTATACCGTTTATATCACAGCGGACAGTACAACCTGATCTACGATCCGGCTCTCTGTTTTGTTGTGTCCAATTTATTTATATACTCAATGATCAACTTCCTGTTGATTTACGACGGAATAACCAGCAACTGTATACTTCCGGGTACGTGTTACTGTAGCACCTAAACATGCAGTTGTGTATGTGTTACAATTCACTTCAGTTCTATTATACGAGCCATAAAAGTGTAAAGACTTTAATTCCTTCATCTTATGTACAGTTTGATAGCTTTTGGAAGGAAATAAATACATGGCGCAACTATTTATCAGTAATGATATTTCATGAAGGGAAAGAAATGCTTAACTCATTAATTTAATACTGCTAATGGTATGATTGTAGTTTAGGTATTTTAAGAGTAGGTGGGCTGATTATGGAGTTGAGAATTAAGGAGGCGTATAGTACAGTGAGATTGGTAGGGGAATCCCAAGCCAGTAAACGCGAATGTTAATCCAGTCGTTAAAGAACTTTATTTGTTGTGAACCTCAATATTGGTTTGTAACAATTTATCAAAAATGTAAACATTTCTAATTAGACCACACAAAAGGATGATAATATCGCATAGTGTGGGAGCGAGGTTCCCAAATTATAGAAATAGTTTATTAAACTATTACATATTCATTTGCTTTATTTGCTATTTCGGGTCATTCGTAGAGCATTCATTAAGAAGCTAATAACCAGAATTGTTGTTGATAGATAGATAGATAAGTAACCCTTATTTATTCGTAAGTACGACAATGTAACACTAGTAACATTTCAAACTAAGAATTATAGAAAACAATATACGGGACATTAGTATCATAAGTTGATGATCATATGCTCATTGCATATGATAGATAGCGCCGATAATTTTTTAGGTAGTGGAGATGTATCACAAAAATCTGAGAGTGCTCTCAATAAAAAAGTGTGGTGTGAGTATACTCATATTTCTGCTATTTGAATTAATCATTATGCACTGTAATTTTATTTACTAAAAATTATCTTTTCAATTCATTTTGGAACTGTTTTGCTTATGAAATCAGTCTATGTACGTCGTAATCTCAGCCAATCGGAAACGATGTTACAAACGTCGACGCCATTTTGTCCTTAATGGGTTGATAAAGTAAAATTTGAAGCCAATACAAATGCTTGTTACATGCAAAATTGAATGATTTTCATATAAATGTAATGCCTTTACTATTCCGAATGACGAATCGTCCCGGACACCATTGCCAATGGTAACTGTCTGTTACCTAATACAACATTAGCCATATCTGTGTCATTCAGTTCCGAGACCTTCACAGCAGTGATTCCCAGCATGTTAACTACATCGTCAAACAGGTGATCTCTGTACTTATTGCGTTAGATGAGGATGCGAAAAATAATGTTCCTTCCTCTCTGCACACACAATATCTGATCTTTATACGTGTGTGTATATAGATATTCGAGTTGATACAAAGTTCTTTAAGCCCATCCACTGCAATTATCCATTTGTTGTCCTGATGCTTTTTAATAACATTATTATAATAACAAAATGTTTTTAATGCGCATTGTCTCTCCCATCCTCGATATTCCAGAGGTTCCGATCACTTACGATCTCTACACCCCTGGACTATCTCATAGTAAAACTGGAGGCAACAGAACAGAACTGGTAAATAAGTCCTTTGATGTACATCAAAAGAGCCGTATAACGGTACAATGTGGTTGACTGTGTGGCTTTGAAGTTGGACGTCGCTCTCTCTGTAGCCTTCAAAGGGAATCTTTGCTTGTCTGTGATTGGTCAAATGTTTTCCGCTGAACTGCCTTCAATTTCACTATGAGATAGTCCAGGGGTGTAGAGATCGTAAGTGATCGGAACCCCTGGAGTATCGAGGATGTGTCTCTCCGTATATACAATTCGCCAAAAAAACCTTTTATGTAAAAGACAATATTTGTCCCGATTCAGTAATGTCAATTTCTACGAAAGAGCACGTTCGTTTATTAAAAATATTCAAAAGAGAGCTAGGGTTTCCGCCAGTAAACCTGTTCCAAAATACACCAATTAGCATTTGTCGACTTATGCCTGAATTTCTCAAATTCCTACGGTTTAAAAATTACGTATATATTGGAGAATAATGATCGTGTACCTGGCATCTTCTGGCTACCCTTCTGACATATTTCCATATCAGACCTTTAAGGGAAGGGTTATATCTATTTATTTTTTCCTAATTGTCTGATCATGCACTCGTTGCTTGTAAGGGGCTCGCTTAGTAATACTGCCTTTATAATATACTTGTTTTATTCCAATGTCAAAGCGACCCGCTTCCCGTATTTTAATGTCGTTTCTCACGTTTCCGAAGTATAACCGTTCGATATTTTTCAGTATTATATTTTCTATCCCCATTTAACTGAACATCGCTAAACAATGCCCTGTTCATTTTGTAAGTGAGAAGAACATGCGGTGACAACAAGGGTATCATCATCAACGAATAATCCTGAAAGATAGACATCCTTAATGATCAGTACATTCCTCACATCGTGTAGTTCTATGGCACTCGAGTGTAAAGTACACTCAAGGTTACCGAGCTAAAAGAATAGCTCTTTCCATTCAGATACACAGTGCAGATATGACTAGTATCCCTAATAGTGATGGAACGTAACTCTTTCTAAACTTTCCGCTGAAATGACGTTAGCCCGGGATATCATCTTTTGACGTAATTTCATCACCAATAAAAACTATAGTCCCGCTCAAACGTTTTCAGGTATCACGTGGTACGTAAATTAGTCCCATACGCGAAAATAAATCAACGCGAACATGAACCAACTATAAGAACAAAAGAGCATTCAACCGTATCATGAACTTAAATCAGCGCGAAAAAAGTCGTTTCGCTTAAAAATTCGAAATTAGTTATATATCAGTTGCTTTGAAAATAAGTTGATTTATATATTAACTGTAAATTGATGTGATGGCAATTGTTTGATAAACATACACCAAACCATAGGAAAAATATTATTGAATTTGTTCAATTAGATTATAATAACCACGAATCAAGCTGTGGGTCAGTTCCTTATAAACTGGTTGGTTTTCCATTTTGGCATTTTCTCTCCTTCAACAAATGTGTGTTATTTTGATGTTTTTTTCAAACATTGATTGCACAATCTGTATATTTGCAGCGTTATGGTAGAATGAATCACACAGTAAGCAAGAAATCTTAATTTTGACGTACTACTGTATAGCATCTTATTTTCTTAACGCATTGATATCGAGACAATGCTCGAACAACTCGATTCCAATGTTACGCGAATAATTGTATAAAACGCATACATGTAGATACAACACTGAATTTATGCATTCACAAATACGTTGAAAATGATAATGGATCAATTTGTTACACATAGATAAGACATAGATTTTATAATAAAGTTTTTATTGTCATTTTGCTTTTTGTAAGACCCAAGCACACGCAGCAATGTGTGACAATCAGAGTAATCCTGACAGGTCTGGTTCCAATGACATTTCATTCCATTATTTAATTCCTAAAATCATGGATAAGTTTTCTTTAATCAAAGTTTCTTTTTGTGGGGAATAATATTGCCATCGATCTTCGATTGATAAGAGCGTTACTCTTAAATTTTATTTGCAATTATACTGACAACAAACATATATAAACCAGTATGGATAAGGTGATGTTTTATTCGTATATCACCCGCTGCGATTGATCATATTCTGCCAGATCACAGAAATTCAAATTCATTAATGCATACTACGAATTGCTCATGTATCAGATCTCAATAATAAATAACAATTTATGACTTTTGAATCCAGCTTTTACTCCCAATAACAAGACATTCTTTTACGAAATTCTAAAATATTTTGATATGTTACAGAATTCAATGATAATATCAACAATTGTGAAATAGGCAAGCTATGACAAAACAATCCAGACAACTTAACAATATTGGCTAACCTTTATTTACTTACTATATCAATCTTTTGTATAATTACCTAGCTTTTGAAATATAATCGACATATTTGAAATATTCGACAATTGTTCTACCTATACTTTTTACTGGTTTTAACATACATATAAAGTCAAAATGCTAAAGTTCTCATTTTCTCACACTGATATATTCTTACATTCCAAACGTACCCAGGAACAGGTTCATATCCTGTTAAAACGCAAATGTTCTATATTTTTCAAATTAACAAAAGATATCTTAATCATTAGCACCATAAGAAGCAGTTTATTTATATACCGGTGTATCATTTGATTATAAATATTTTTCACGTACTGAAATTACGTTTGTATAGAGATATTTCATGCATTGATCGTTTTTAGATCAATATATGCTGTTGAAGATTCGACATAAAGATTAAGATTTCATAAGATGGTATTAACATGATTGCTCGACATAGATTATCATAACAACGAGCTAACCTGTTCGATTCTAAATGCACATTGTTTACACAGAGACAGGCATGTATAGCTGCGGCTCATTCATTGACAGCACGATCAATACAAGTATTCTCTTTGCATATTAACTTTTCAAATTCAAAATATGGTTCTAGATATTTTCGGTTGATCCAATTTCATAATATAAAAATTTGACGTCTACATTTGATAATGAATATGGTAAGGACAAACAGATTATTAGTTCATGTACAAAGCTACTGTTAAGCGGGTATTTCATTGATTTATTTTGTGCATATTTGCGTTTTACTGAACTCTGCGAATTCTAAATATCAGCGAATTATTGTGAAATTCATCGACTTATCTAAGGACAAGAGTTCATATGAATAAGTAAATCGTGAAACTAAGTTAAGTATTCATTCGCTTGATGAATTTTCATGTATCTCATAATGGTACAGATTAGGTTGTTGGTACATGTCTAATACTATTTAGTCGTCTGCTCCTTATATGTGTACATGTGGAAGGTGGAGTTAGAGGCCTTGTCGGGTTTTATGTGTTTCGCTGATTTAATTAGCTTCATCTTCTTCTCGCTGATATCCCATGCCATAAACATATCTGTTAAAGGTTAAAGGTCATTAAAATAAATGTTATAGGTCATATAACATATTTGTTAAAGGTTAAAGGTCATATACATAACTGTTCATAAAAGGTCATATGAATGTTTGTTAAGGAATTACGCAAAAATGTGTATCTCACAAATATACGTGTATATGTAGATAACAGTAGACAGATTTATGAATTAGAATTAACGAACCATTTCTTAATCAGCCAAAATTTACTACCTATACAATGTAGTTTAAAAAATATTTAGTTTTGAATGAATGTTTTGTAAAACGTTTGATATTATACAGTATATTAAGCTGTCATCTTACCTTTAAAAATGCTAGATTCCAATACATATTCACTTCCTTCTCCAATAGTTGAAAGTATCAAGAAGAAAAAACGAGAATCAGGCTTCTGTATTGACGTCATTGATGACAGAATCGTTGGGGCATCTTCAAATTTCTTTGTCTTTTAAAAGGAAACGAAAACATGTCAAATCAACAGTTTCCTCTTAATTCGTATTAAGCAGAAAAATGAAACTGAAATTTTAATTCCAAATGGTTTAATGACGCAGGTCTATAGCTTTCTGAATAGCTATTTATATTTCATGAAGGAAAAAGATGTTTCCTGGAAGTAATAAGAAAACACAGAAGGTTTTGATCGTATAAGCTAATTCCGTGTTAATTCATCACATAAAAAGACAAACTACGGGAAATTTAACTTTGCTTTTCTTGTCTGGACGATCAAGGTTCCTTACAAAAGATAAAGATGGGAAGTAAAGATGGAAAATAATTTCAGACATGAAATCAATAGTAATGAATGTTCTTCCCGAGAAATCAAAACCCTGTGGCACCGTTTGGTGCATTAAATAAATCGGAAATTGCCTAATTTTGCCGATTTATCTGCAGGCTAAACGTTATGTATATTACAGGTACACTTACTGTAAGTCCAACAGATGAACAGTTCTTAACAACGACGTATCGCCCTGAACATACAGATTGGAGAACACAAGGGAAGCAACTCTTGTTTTCTTTGGGACGTTTTTCAAATCCATGAAATATCATTCTTCTGAAATGGTCTGCAGGTTGTACAATTAAAATAGTTAAATGTAGAATAATTGAAAGGATTTGAATATAATTTAGGTTCTTTTTAATTATCACGTTTTGTTTTATGTCCTTCCAACAAAGATAACGTGATTCTGTAGACAAAACTGAACAATAAAATGTTGTTTGTAAACAAAACAAATGTTTAACAAAATTTCAAACGGAGAAGGGTTAGTGGTAGAATGTCCAACACATGTAAACAGAGGTTTCTTTTCAAATTTACACTGAGTCATGACTGTCGAATATACAATGTATATCATATAATGAAACCCATTAAATGTAATTGTCAGAATTAATAATATATTGTGATTAGAATTTGATAAACCAATACAAATGTCATGCAGTGGAACCTCCCTAAATCGATCACTTGGGAACCGCGGTTTCTTTTCAAATGAATATGTAACATTTAACTGTACCCAGCAAATGTAATTGACAGAATTTTAAATATTATTGTAATAAGTATTTGCTAAACCAACAAATGTCATACATGCATAATTCACGTACCACGTGATATCCTATAATGTTTATGCGGGACTAGCATCCCAAGTGGTGACGGAACATAACTCTTTGTAATCTTCCCTCTGAAATGACGGCAGCGCGGTATATTATCTTTTGATGTCATTCCATCACCAAATAGAAACAACAGTCCCCCACAAACGTTATCAGGTACGTGAATTAGTCCAATTATATATCTTTATTAACCAGGGAGCTAAAGTCAGTTCAATCAGACAGTATGGGGTACAGAGTAATTTACAGTTACAGTTGATAATAACATCAGTAAGTAAATCAATATGCCATGGAACCTTCATTTACATAAATAAATGTGTCCCTGTATCATTCATATTTTCCGATTATATCACGTGATCAGTACAGATAGCCCTGATAGATCTTACAATGTAATGATATTCCGTTATGTTTCAACCAATCCCAAAGCCTTTATTATCGTCTACCAAACATACCGACAATTTTGAAGATAGGGAGTAAGTATCACACTTATTGAACGATCGCCATCATACACAATACAAATGCAAAAGTAAGTGCGGTAATTCAAATTAGCGCACTAAACTTTGTTAATAACATGTTTATTTTATTTAAGTTAACAAATTTAAGTTTGATTGACAGCTGGAGATCCGTCAATTGTACCGCACCTTTGGTACTTACATGCTGGGTCACGACGGTAAGAAAGATTACACATTGTTAGTGTGCCATCAGGTTCACATTTCAGGTACAGCTGAGAGAAAAGGGTGTCAGTCGCTATCAGACATACATCCATTCCATTTGATTGCATGCAGTAAACGGGGGTAAAGCTGGCAAATCGTCTCAGGAATCTTGCACAGGCAGCTATTCTATAACCCAATCCTGTATAACCAACGAAATATATTTAGTTTTTTTTTCAAACTAACTTCTAATATTAAACATGATTTTAACTGTTAAAGTTGAATTCGTTCCACTGGAACGAGTTCTAAACGCTCACACTCACATATAACATGTATATTGTCTTTTATAACTTGTATTGAACATGTACACTGGCCACCATGAGGGTCCATGGTGGCTGTATTATGATAAAACTAAAAGGAACTAATATTTGGATCAACAATGTTTCATTCGATCCGTAAATACGCAATACTTTGTTAAAGCAGACATGGATGTGTTGTTAACTCTGAAAATTAAAACAAAGTCAACAGATTAAAAAACCTCTAGGAATATTATTTATCCATTATTAATAATGATGACTATTTTTTGCAAATAATATCCAAATAGGTACAGGGGAACGTGAAAGAATGAACATGTAAAATAGTTTTTAGGACAACCATTACAAAGTAATGGTACTTGATGTTATTGAACTCATTCACCTTTGATGATTCATAATGATAATTCAAGTGATCTTGTCTTTGGTTTAGAAGAACCTAATTGTGTCTTCAGAGGTGAATGATTTAACACCTCATCGATACTCCAGTGGTTACTACCATTACCTTCGATAACGATAGTGATAGTAACCCATGCAGTGTCAAGGATGTTAAAAACATATCTCCATCGCTTCCTAAAAGTTTCATTGCAAAATATCACATGCAGTGATCATAATGGAAGGGTAAGATGATTATTTAGTTAGTATTCCGTCTTTGGATATCAAAAAGTTACCTCGCTTGCGGGTTGGTATCTGTTGTAACGTTATTATCTTGTGTTCGGAATTCACGTCGTTTACTCTGAAAAATGTCACGTTACGCTCGCAAACAAATGACGTCATAATCAAAACCTACCGGCAAGGCACATCCACGTTAGTCTGTAATGCATAAATATGACTTTCATGTCCAGTTTTACATCGTTTATCTGCAATACATACCTCGGGCTATATAGTAGTCCACCACAATTTCGACAACACATCTGTCTTCATTAGTCAGTGTGTCTCTCTCAATGACCTAAGTTAAAATATACGTTAACAAAAGTATTTAAATAGCTATCTGTAAATACATTGATATGAATGTAAATTAATTCCCAGGAATTGAACTGTTGCATTTTTAGATGTGCTCAATTTTGATTTTATTTTTTAAAACCGATAGTACCTCATTGTTCTATGATTTAGATAGTGTCGATGACTTTGCGGTGTACATTAAGTACATTGAAACATCTACGACTGCGACTTTGATAGACGTTGATGTGTTGGACTAACGGTTTTTTTTTTAAAATAGTGCCTCAATGATAATATGAAGTATGGGATAGTTACCAATGTTATACTATTCCGGTCTGGGTCAAACATGTGTTTGACAAAGTCCTCCAAAACGTGTTGTTCCCAATCACGTATGTCAACGTTGTGGATTGCAAGAAGTTTATCATTTGGCCTGTAACACAATTTAAAAAAATGCAAATTAGCTTGGCTTTGTGTTAGATACTGTTACATCCGATTTGGTACACTGCCGCGCAGTCAAACGATGCATACGAAAATATTGTCATATACGCATACATAAATAACTAAACCATACGTTTCTTGAATTAATTGAGACATTTTTTAAAATATCTTACTTCAATTCAGACACATTCCAGAAGACAATTTGCACGTATTTCTTTGAAATAAAGAAAGGTATATGATACATGTATCCCCTGCAGATTGATTTACTACGGAGAGTTAATGTAATGAGCATTGGCTTCTAATACACCAAATAAACTGCGAAGCAAATTCATCAACCGCTTCGCGGTTTATTTGTTTTATTAGAAGCCAATGCTCATTACATTAACTCAGATTTTTTTTATTATATCTCCATAACATAAAAACGTATATTCAAGTTAATCCTTATAATTCAATCTACTAAAGGTAGTCTCTTCAATATTCAAAATATAGTTAGGAACTCTTAGCTTTTGTCTTTGAAATCATTAAGCCGTCATCTCAACCAATCAAAAGTTATAAACGGCGACGCCATTTTAAAGCAAAATTGAATTTTATGATAATGTTATACAAGAAAAAGGTATAATATACTCACAAAAGTTTCAAACTAGACGCGATCATATTAGCTGGATCTAGTTCTGCAATTAGAAATCCGGAGTCATACTTCACCAATTTAAATCCGGCCTCGACGGAATCTCCGTTGGGATTGATTACGACAATACCTTTCTTTGTCGGATGTGCAACATCTTTCGCTTCCATATTGTTTTGCACCTGAAAATATTGGGATAAAATGAAATATCAATTATTGACAAATAACACCATACCGATAGTGGTAGATTCAATGTAACTTAACAATAAAGTTAGCTTCCTTTGGTAATTACACATTTTTCTCATGCCCTAACTTCTTAAGTTAAAAATAAAACTAATACATTATACATAGCATTGTATTATTTCAACATTAGTTTTGCATATTATTAATTTTAAGAACCGTAGTTGTATTTTGCGCATTACTGTATATTTGCGCTTACATTTGCGCTTACTGTATATATTTTGCGGGTTTCAGATTGGTTTTATTCCCTAGGGAATTAGAGGGATACCAGGGTTGGGACAATGGTTTTTTTCCACACTTTCAACATGTAGCTTCTCACAGGAGGCATTTTTCACTGATTGTACTCAATCACTATTATTACTATACATTTTAATAGCATACAGTGCGCTTGCGATCACAAAGTTCGCAGTTTTAGTACGTAGTTGGCAAATATACTATGATGAAACCACAGAAAAATAAACCTTTATGTTTGCAGAACATTTCCTACGGCAATCATGAGTTGATATACCATTAGTTTATGATAATCATTTTATCATTAGATTTGCTTTCGATTGAACAATTATCATTTATATCGTACAAAGGCGAATCGGATATGAAACGAATTTGGAATAACTTGTTCTTCAAAGAGATAGATAATTATGATAATACAGCTTTTAGATACACATTTAAGTTTCAAGTAAAGTTGGCTCATTTGAATACAGCATTTTCTCTTCGGAAACAGATGTAGAAATACTATTCCTTTCCAGACCATTAAACATCACACTGATTCAGAACATTCAGAATTATTGAGATGGTATGCAGAGTTACCTTTATCGAGGCTGACTCGTTTGTGCTATTCGATGGAAGTTTATCAGCAGCTGCATCCATTTCTAGAGAACAATATTAATTACACATAGTATTAATAAAAAAAACCAAAACGAAACGATGCATAATCAGGTAAAGGAAATGTACTCAGATAAACGCACTCTCGTAGTATACGTCGGTCGTATACTATACAGAATTATCAAATTTTGAATCAATGTTAATAAAATCAGCTACATACCCCCTATATGACTCTAGATCTTGGTGATTCACTTTTCGAGATGATAGACAATGACTACAAATAACATCTCTCGATCAATTATCTTTTTGTCCGAGGTACGATTATAAATGACCGAGTAACAGCTGATAACAATGAACGGGAGATTAGGAGCGCGAGGCGTAGTGATACACGATATAGAATGTCATACTGCGCTATAAGACTCTTTCATATTTGGATATGCAGTTCAGGGATATTATGGCCGAAGGTTACAAAACGTTGTAAAAACCCGATACTTGCCGAGGGTTTTAACACATTTTGTGATAACGAGAGTATAATATCCATATCCTACATATCGACATATAAAAGAGTATTTTAATCGTACCCTGGCGTTTAATTATTTTACAATTATGATAGCCCGTCACTTTGAAAAATAAGTTCGAGGCAAACCGCAACTGCAAATTAATTTTCAATACATGAAAATTGCGTGGTATCTTAACATAAAGCCTAATGCTTACATTCTGTATATTAAAACCAACATATATCTGAAGATAACCGAGAAAATAGTATTTTTACGTAGTGACGTCATGAATGTCCGTGGGTATCTATGTATTGCATCATATTAACCATACATAGGTACGGAAAAAACACACTACAGTCTTCTATAGGCATACTTATTATATATTAGGACACATAGTTAACGTGGAAGACGACCAAGCATTGAAATTTGTATTAACAAACGATGCATTATGAGGATATGGAACCAAAATGTACAGTCAAAATGTTTTACATGAAAGCACAAAAAAGGATTATAGTTATATTATTAAATTTATATATTCTAATCGCACTACAATAATACGAAGTTTACACCTACCTTGTCTATGTCCTGAGTGCCTTGAAGAATGCCGGTAAATGATTCTAGATACAAGATCCATGTGTTGTTGTAGATATACTTCCTGATTATTGTGGGAGTGGAAATTAAAGGAAGGAAGTAATTCAGAACAAAGAAACTGCTAACACTCTTATCGTCATTGTTCGGCCTCTTTATATTTCAGGCAAAAGATCCTTTTCAGCATAATTTCAAGATTTATTGATGCTTTTGAAACACAATTATCTACAGGGAAATAATAATGATACCCTTCCCCGTTAGGGATCCGAAAGTGTTTAATTTAATCCTAGGAACAAGTACTGGTATTTGTTAATTTCTGTAGACGATAATTGCACCGAATGCGCATGCGATAAAAAAATTTGCCTAGTTGGCATATATACTATAATGAAGCCGCAGCAAATCAAAATCATTTTCACATTAACTTTTTATTACAACAACTCTATTTATATGGTATATATTTACATCTCTAGGAACAAAACGAAAAAATGTGTTAAAATACATTTTCGGGACTCATCTTCAATCATGTTCATTCAAAGAAGTTTATACAAGCATAGTGCAAAATCTATTTCGTAGAGATAACGGAAATACAATAGAAATATTACTGCAGTAACATTTGTCTTAAAGTTATATGTGCCGTATTTTTCATAGTCACGAATCAAGAAGAGCTTTTAATATGCTATTCAACTCCAAAAGTTACCAATATTTTCAGAATTACAATACTTTCAATGTATAGGTTTTAATTTTACAAGTACAAAATAGAGCTGAAAATGATTTTTGGCAGTACTGCCAAAAATCATTATATTAACATCTTTAGTGTAGTGAAATGAGTACATACGGTCAGACCATGAAGCCATATTGTTGTCCACAATTTCATTGCACATTTTTACAGTATTATTAGTAATTGTAAAGTGATTTCTGAAGGTATGTTTCCATCTATACATAAGTAAGTCATAAAAACAAGAATTTCACAGTGCATAACCTATGTGTTCTAACTAACGTTTATAAAACATTATATATGTTTTTTCTGCCCATTTGAATGATTTTCACAGCTTTATTCATGAAAACTTATGGTTTTAAATAGATAATTGAAGAAAAAATAACATGTCCAAATTTTCTGACAGTTATGGCACATACTGGGCTCACCAATGACAGAAAGTATCTGTTTCTTCAGACATTAATACAAATATCATTACGAATTCTAAGCAAAAAGTGAAAGCCTATTAAAATAATGATAGAATAAAAATTAAATTAATGACCTAGGATGAGGTTACAACACCAAGCATTTGTTTCTCATATTTGACGTTTTTTATTTAGGCAAAAATCAAACTTAGTGTCTGTAGATCATTTGATGTGACAATTACCACAGCCCAAACATCTTTTCATTTGATAAAAATAAAATAGTAGATGAGCGTCTAGGTGTTGCTGCTTAACGGGTCGATAAAACCGCAAAACCAGATGACTGACAATGACGACGACCATATTGTAGCTTTCTTAGTAGATCATTTGATGTGACAATTATCACAGCCCAAACATCCTTGATAAAATAAATGATATGAGCTTTGCTTAACGGTCGATAAAACCGCAAAACCAATGACTGACAATGACGTATTTTACGACCATATTGATAGCTTTCTTAGTGATTAATCACACAATCGTTGTGCATCGTACATCATGTGATATACATCATAAATTATGTAAAGATGATATTGCATGAACTTTGAGAACCATTATTGATAATTGAGCTTTCAACACCAAAGCATCACAGGTATAACATCACTAGATTACGGATGTTTCTTACAGAGACGACAATACAAAGAAAGCAGTCATCTGATAGGGCATTTTGTTTAGTGGGATGAAATGATTATTCTAGAAGCATCTACATATGTGGGCAGTATAAATGAATGATTACAGACTAATTGTAAAACATCGCGTTGTTTAACGTCGTATCATCCCGATTACCACAGTGTAATGGTATAACAAGCCGGAGTAGTCCGAGATCTGTCATATGGTTTGAACTTTATTAGTCTAACGTCATATTATCCACTCAATAACCGCAGTCCTCTAAGATCTGTGGTTGTTACACTGTGATCATCTCACATGTTTTCATATTTCTAAGATTTGTGGCTTGTAAATTTGGGTTCAATCCACTTGTCTAGTGAAGAATGGGTAGACTCAAAGATAAGATCAATAGTGAAATGAAATTAGAATGGATAGAATACACAGAAGATCTTAAATGAGTGTGTATGCAACATGGAATAATTAATTTGATACGCCATGGGTGTAAGCTTACATTTATCACATAACTAGTATTGATGGAAATAAAGAAGGCCAGAATTTGAGGGTTCCGTCTATCGAGACAATCGACGTCATAGTTTGATTATGATGTCATTATTACTTGTGATGCCACAATATTGTTATAACATAATGGTGTCTTACGACATTTATGACATGGGCGCATGGCATGAGATAGCGATCCAGTAATGGGATAAATGTTATTATCTTTGAACAATCGTCGATACGCTAAACAGTTTATTTTAGTTTATTTCGATAATGATACGACTGAAACGAGTTAACACATATTTAGTGCCATAACTTAAACAGTTCGTTCTATAAACTAATAGTACATAACTTATTATATAAATTATATATATTTCTCTCATACCTACAGGCACATGTATAATCGGGCAATACTTTCATGTCGCCTGTCGCCTGAAGCTGCATTGCATGGTAACCCATGCGATACAGCCTCATAACGTCACAGCGTCAACAAAATAATTATTTTTGGGTACAATTTTAAATTTTTTTTCAGAAACTAGGTTGGGTAACTTACTTTTAAAGATAAAAAACAACAGGATACAATGACGTGATTTTCATGTAATAATAAATAGACTTGCAGTTGCGGGTTTTCTTCGAATTAATTTCAAAATGGCGGATAATCATTGTAGTAAAGTTTCAATAAAACGTCGATGTATGAGAGAAAAATACTCTTTCATATGTGGATATCTTGGGATCACAACCTTCGGGTTTTACAGAATTTTGTGACCATCTGGTAGAATATCCCTATCCTTCAAATCAACATATGAAAGAGTCCGAGGCCTATTTAGTAGGCTGAGGTAGTTCAAAATAAATTAAAGTTTAAAAACAAAATTGTTATAAATTCTCAAAAAACTGTACAATAATAATGCAATGCGAAATGTAATATTATGCATAATAAGTACAATGAATAAATATATACATATCGGTGACGTCATTACATCTACGGTTCACAACAATAGTGTTACATACAAAATATACGTATTAGCTAGGTTAACATTACTAGGTTCAGTTCAATTCACAACAAACACTGTCATTCCTTATGTACAGTACTTTGTATACACTACTTACAGTGACGTCACTGATTGATAAGTACAGAGTAAAATAGCATGGTTGCAATATCATCATAAAAACATAATTTTATTTACATCATATGCGTTCCGGTTATATCTGTACCGTATCTTAGGTAAAAAGGACAAACACCTGATATATGTTTACATTAGCGACAGGTTACATGTCTGGCTAATCCTTGTGGATTTTGTAGGCGAATATATATAGCGGAATGTGGAATTCCCACAGATCTATGAATAGATGTTGATCAGTGTTGAAAGAAGTACGTTTCAGGGAATACTCCATTTTATTTCATCTTGTACAACAAATGGTAAGTATATTGCTTATTAGCAGGAAAAAAGTGTTTCGCTTCGTAGAATAGATCAGGTTATATCTGATGTAGTAGTATAGCATGCTGTAGAATAGTCAATATGGATGTTTCACGTGACCTAGTCATGTCAAACATAGGACAAACCGTATGGTGTATAATATATGAAGTTATGTGATACGATATAGGACGCCATGCTTATCAAACTGTGTTTGTTTCGTGATTTCAAACGATTCATCGACAATTATTGTAAGCCTAGCTATGTATATAAAACAATGAATATATAAATAACCTTATTAAATGAAATACTCATTGAAATTAAATTGTCTCCCTTGATCACATTTGTAGGGTCTATTTGGTTTTAATTGGCAACATATAATGCATTATAATCAGTATGTGCCGTTACTATCATACATTTTGTACTTTGTTGACATGAGAAATATTATACATACAATGGTTTTATTACTTACTATCGTTTTTTTAGTCTCTTCTTTTCCATCAAATTATATTATTATTTTGTTCAATTTTAATGTAATATCTAGCATATTAACTGGTGATTTTTAAGATGGTAGAAACAAAGGCATATCCTGCTTACAAAATCACATTCATGACACACTTTATGACCACTGTTTAATAACATTCAATACGAAAAAGATCGATCTCTTTTGTCCTTGAACAATGTAACCGATACGGTATCACAAGTCAACGTTAAGATAACATGTCAACGTAATTTATTGTTATCAATAATATACACGTTTAAAACATATTCGAAAACGATATTTCTGATTACAATAACCAAGATACAATAAAACCAACGTCACGGTCATAATTAAACTTTCTTGTAATGCGAGAGTGTTACATACCTACTTATCATACCCTGGAATTATTTCACCACATTGTTTAAATCATTACACGACTACTATTGTAATATTGAACTAGCGATAATTCATAAAAAATATTCCTAATTTCTATTATGAAACTATTTCGCGTTATATACAGTATAAACTTAACAGATATGTCAAACACCTCCGTTTCGAAAAGGAACGGTTTTTTTAATCTTCATTATAAAACAAAATGCTACACTCTTGGTAATGTTCTGTACATACTGTAAAATTAAATGGATTAACAGTTTGATATATATACCAAGAATGTGTAAACACACATGTCCTATAGGTCAAGTCGGTAACATTGTTGCTATATGTCATTGAACGTTTAAGTGTATCCCTATCGAATGACCTTTCAGCCCCATACTAGATAAGGTCGAAACTCCACCAATAAAATCGTCGACTATCAACAAACACACTTGTGTCACTTCGCCAAAAGGGCGTCGAGTACATACGTGAACGTCAATAATATTGTGTGTTTATACACACCAACAACGTGATAAATTATAGGAAATTTCCAGGTATTTATGGGTGCGAAACCGAAAGTAAAACCTAAAAGGTAATGCAGACGCCTACGTTTCATATCATGATTTTTATTAATCTCGTTTTAAATACATTGTATATGTAAGTAAATTATTTTACAAATGATAATCATTTCATATGATACATCCACTTATCATCCCACCTGTTGATTAACATGATAACAGGATCTACTGGTGTCTACACAAAGTGTAGTATGCTCCAATTTTACACTGTAAACCACTTCATTCTCTTGATATACAGAGTTTCTAACAAATGGATATATGGAATCAATAGTATCAGTAAGAGTCCATGGCCAGTTAGTTATGTGTTCGCAATGACAAAGGCACGAAACATTGTATCGGAAATAAAGCGGTTTATAGTTGTCGAGCAGGTTTAGTGTAGATGTCTTTGTCACCCGTATCGTACTTTAATTGATTTTCCTCCATATCAGCGTCTCTCGTGGTCAGTGTTGTCACTTCAATATCATGGTTTGTTGTAGGTAACTGTGGTATTCTTCAGTATAGGGTAAAATTCAATATAAAGTGATAACACGTATTCATCAATCTGTTATATAAACCAAAATGTGTCATAAATCGCCCAGTGTAAATGGTTTTGGCCGATGAGCAATGGTCCTGTTCAATACATAACAGAATTCAGCCTTCGTAGGAGCGGTGTAGTTTGTCCCGTGTACTCTAGAATGTGAACAATGAGTTGCCGTATGCGTTTAAATATCTATGAACGTTGTGATAGCATGGATAACATTAGAAATCCCCAATTCTTAACTGTTGTCAAACTGAAAGCTAACACTAAACAGAAATGTCATTTACCATCACTATTTTTTTTTTTCATTTCAGCGGAGTGTTTGGTTAATGATAGCCCATGCTTGATATTTCATAGATTACATGTATTATTACCGTTATGTTCACCATATACTAATGTCTAAGCATCTTTATTGGCTACATTGTATGTGTGTGACACTAGATGAAACAGGTAGTTTAGTCCTTCGTTGTATCAAGGTAATAACATTACAGTATACTGTAGGCCTTTAAAGCTCGGTCCCTCTCAGTAAATTTTAATATCTTTACAGGCCTGCCAATGGTTATTTTTTTCTCCTTATTTGTAATATAACACTATCCTGGGGTAAATAAAGCGATAGTGATAGCAATCCCTGATATATTGAGGGTAAATATGGCACAAATTACAGACTTGAATTTAATGTGGCGGGGGCATGTGGGGGTGGTGGTGGGGGGGGGGGTGGTGGTGGGTGGGTTGGTGGTTACTAAACACCTTACGATGAGTTTATTGATTAATCAACATTAATTCACAAAGATACAATTGAATGCTGGTCACATGTCAGGCATGTTTAATTATGATAAAAGATCGATATATTGGCCAAAAAGAATAAAAGTTTATGGAAAATAAAAAAATCTTATGAAATATATACAATATATGTATATACAACACGGAATTTGTTTTTATTTTAAATAAATAAAAGAACATTTTACAAAACGTGGCTAGAATTATGAGATTGATATGCCAGATACACCCACTGAAAAATATTCGAATGATTTGACTAAATAGAGTAGAGGAGAAGCAAACGCTATAAAGTTTGAGAATCGTTAATCACATTTGCATATTCCGAATATCAAGACTCTGGCGCCTGATTTGTTTCTACTGGAAAGAGGCTTGGAGTAATACATTTAATATTCTAATTTTGACATTATATAATGCACACATCCCTATGGTTAGGCCTAATAACATTACATGAGCTGTGCCCGTGGACAAGCATTTCTGTTTGACCAATGGACCGATGGGTATCTTTCCTGCTTGTCCGATACCAGTTTTGATTGTTTTGCTAGAAGAGACGCGCCCTCGACTGATGTGTAATACAATCGGATGGAAATAAAGATATTTGCAACACTTCGTAATGTTTGATTACTACCAAAATAGTTTAATCCGCCATTTAGACAGACCAGCAGTTGTTTCTAGAATATAAAATATCTATGAAATGTGGCTTGATAATTTTGTGTCTGCGACATGTGTGATTCTAAACTTAGTTTCAAACTAGGAGATATAATCTAGTATATACATTCTGATGGGAAAAAATCAGCTAATATAAACTGTAAAATCTTGATAAAGGAAACAACTGCAAAGAATCACTGATGGAAATGAATTAGTATTCATTTTGCATCATACAGCCAACATGTACTATCTGCTTTGGTTGGCATTAGTTTAGTCTAGTCCTCCGTATAAAATTGTTATATATAGCGAAGATAAAATCAGTCGATCTCCTTAGTCCATAATCCTTCGTACTAACTGGCTATATAGAGCTTAGAAAAATAAAACCCACCAGTAAATCTCTGAAACCTAACACAAACTATTTCGTCAAACTCCATAATCCTCCGTTCTAACTTAGTATATAAAATAAAAACAAATGATGCCAATGAGGAACATATTCCAACTTAACACATACTTGTTTAGACACATTCTTTATCGATAGAACGATGTGGTTATTTCCGTTATTATGAGTCACAAAAAGGAAATATTACGATACAAATACGATATTTTAGGCGGAAGTTATATTTTCATTAAAACCAACCTTTCCAATTCAATTGGATTTCATACAATATTAGCATGTGACCTCTGAAGTTTCAGGTTTCGGTTTTGGGTAAACAACCAATGGAGCGAGGCAAACAAGATGATGCGTTTATGTAGAAGACACATGTCTGGTGTGAATTAAATAACTTTTGTTTGTTAATGGAAAGTTTTTGACGATTATTGCGAGGTGATGAGTCAATCCACATGGAGTTACTCGATGTGTTTAAGGATCCGTTTTGTAACGATATAGGAGTAATTAAAATTATATGATTTACACATAAACGTTTATGCGTTGAATCCATGAAGGCAAACCTTATAATAAAAAAGTGTTTTTATATAATAAAAATATAAAATATTTATTTTTATTATCTTTGTATGGATATAAAAATTGAATTAATCTAATATGGCACTTGCACTAGTCTCTTTAAAGTCTAAGTAATTTAAGATGGCAAAAAAGTTAAACTTAACTAATATTTAACACCAGGAAAAATAATAAGAAAGATTTTACTTACCATTACACTGCAGAACATTTTCAGTGCGAAAAGTGTATTGCGCTGACACTAGTTGAAAAAACCCTGTAGTTATTGGAAAGGCTATATGTCTTTCACTATTTTGTTGACATTTCCACAATGTGTATAGTGTACCATTAAAGGGCCACTACCTTTCCGAAACGGCTTTTAATTTTTGAAATAGGAATGTGAAACGAGATCAATAATTTTGTAGAGTCGCAGAAGTTATTAACTATACGTTTACTAGCACACTTATCACCACCTTCAGAACTGTTTAATTAGAATAAATAAAATGTTAATTTTCATAACGCGGGTCGTTTTATGTTTCCCGCCGTCGTCCTAAATGCCGCGCGGTAGTTGACTATCACTGCGCCAGACGGCAAAACAGCGAAATGAATTTCCACTGTTATCGTACATTAGACAGGAAATCTTGCATATGTTTGGTGTTGTAACCTCATCTTAAGCCATCGATATATATTTTCTTTTGTTATTAATGTTTTTAAGAAACCTATAAATTTTGCTCCGGAAAGGTAGTGGCCCATTAAACAAGGTTAACTTTTTTACCCCCGAAGACGCATATGAACTCTTCCAAATCAAACATTTAAAACATTCCATTACAAATGTTTAGGGATGATTAGGTGTAACATCGACGTATATCCTAAATGAAAAACATTCAGCAAAACCCATAATCAAAATATCAAAATATACCTATATATATATATCAATACAAATGTTGAAGGTTTAATTATACACAAGCAATGATTAAAGTAATTTTAGAAATATGTAATTAATGAAATGGTTCTAATATAATTATGCCCTCGACAGTAGATTTAAGTCCCAAATTTTCATATGACCATTCAAACGTTAAAACAATTGATATATATATATATATGATATAATATGTGTTAAATGAATCGACAAATATATGGTCTGAGCGAGTAATGGATCGTTTAACATAACTGTAGTTTAAAAAAATGAATGGAGATTAGATTATATGATAATGCATGTTAAGAGCAGACGACATAGTCAATACTACACAATGTAAAAATGTGTATGCTTGACAGATCGTTTACTGACCTAGATTTCCCTGTATTCTCCTACAGCAGAACCGAACATAATCTGAATGCTAGCTGGAAACATATTTCAAGATGGAGGGGTTCACAAAACTCGGATCGTTGGACTTTGATGTGGTAAGTTACTTCAATGTCACAATCATATCCTAAAAAGTCATAAAGGTGCGTGTTTTATACAAAAGGCATACATTTGGCGTTGTTATACATGCATTAATGTATTGTATACACATGCGTTCAAGTCAATCATTTAGTTAAGTTGATTCTCATAATTATATGATGCTTTTATACATATCTTACTCGAATCTCAAACCTAAAAACGGCAAAATCCCATAAAAAAGAATGGCTAGTTGATATCTTTCAGCATGAACACATCGTTAAGAAATGTCATTGATATTATCTTTTATCATGGTATATTTATCTCTAGGTTATTACAGTCGATTGATATAAATTCTAATTATATCGTTTTATTTACATCGCGGTCTATCGCACTCGAATGGCGCTGGTCTGGTCATATTCTATCCTACGTCCACCAAAAACGAGCTATTAATGTTTTTTTTTATCTTTTGGGGAAATAAGTTGTTATATTCTTTTTGACATTTTTGTGTCTTTTTTTAAATGTAAACTACAGCATGAGCAATGTTGTAGAAGCATGTTATGTTATTTTATTTCAGGGGTTTTGCACAAAACACTAGTACAGAATTCAACATTTCCATCTAAGCCCATATCTGCTTAAAATGACTTTCTACTGGTGTTCTTAGCATTTTTGACTAAAACACTTTTTACTGATATGGGTGTTCTAATCCAAATCTACGTTTGATATGACAACAGTATAGGTACAGTAGTAATAACTTTGTAATGCAGTTCATAGATACATGTACTGCCACTGTTAATGTACAATTATTTCTAAAATGGAATTAATTGTTCTTCCTTGTTAAAATATTCATATATTAATAAATATAGATAACACGTGTTTATAGTTGTTGTCAATGAACGTTAATCAGATTACACTGACAGTGTCAAGCATTGTCTTCCTGTGTACGTGCCACATTTAAACGTATGGCTAGTGCTATCTAAGTTAACCCATGTAGAGTGAATGTACATAATGTTTATACAGGACACAGCATTGAGGGGATGTTACTTATGACGATGTCAACATCGAACAATGATACCATATCGACAAGACAAATGTTTATATCACATTATAAGAATTGTACGATGTACCTCCGTCTGGAATAAAATAAGCCTTAATCACGGATGTAGGCTAAATGATAACCTCATTTGTTAACTATTTTCCCCTCTGCTACGTTTTCGGCCATGAATGTAGACTGTGTGTAGTTGAAATGACGAAAAGTAATTTTGCTAATTATTTTACCTGCCAAAAAGAGCAATAGCGATTTCATGATTCATCAATTAATGAAGAGTCCCACATCATGCAGGTATTCGTATTGAGTTCATATTTTTGCATACTCTTTGCGAATACTGATATAACTTCTTCATCATGCTCTTGTTGACGAAACCTTTAGAACAAATGTGTTAATGTGTCAATCGGTCTCGGACTTTTTCTATAAACGAACCAACAATTTGATATCGTTAAAAATTAACCAAATAGAAAATTGACATCCCTGTTTAACCCGTCATCATTTTAATAAGATTTTAAAGTGATCCATTAACCGATAGGTTATAATTGGTCATGGCTACCATTGTAACCATATTTACTAAGATATCTTTACGTTGTAATCACATTTTGTGTAAAGTCATGACTCATATCATTATGTAAAATATTGTTACTGTTAATTTTGTCATCCATTTTACAGCTATTTCCTCGGCTGTAAGTAACTAGATCGAAACAAGAGTAGCAACATGCACATGTTATTTTCAAATAAATAAATACTTTAAAAAAAATGATATTAATAAAACAAACAAATAAAAAAAAGAATCACAAACATATGTACATGTATTGCATAATAACATCAGGAAATATATGACTAATGAACATGTGTTACCGTTCTTATAGCAGGATGTTAGTGACGTTTTGGAAAATTAAAATTCCTTTTTTTCTTTTGTAAAATGAATATTGATTGGTATTTTTTATATCAATTTTCCAGTGTATCCATCAGATATTTCAATTGTGCTAGTCTCACGTTAATTTGGGATTTTTAAGTATATCCACATTTTATCATTTATATTGCTTTGGTGCATATATTTTATTTAGTATTTGAAATGTACTCGATTACGCTAAATGTTATTTCCTTCCTGTATACAAGCACGTGTTGGTGGTTTTACCGTAACTATCTCGACTATCTGATTTATAAACAGAGTGATATTTTCTTCTAAACATCATACAGATTTTGATTAAAAGGCACCATGACCACCTACGAAGACGAAGATGTATGTTAACTATGATAATGAAACATTGATATATAGATTATGATTTCTACCTTATTTTGTATATTTCCTATCATATATCTCAAACATGTCCTTCAACGTGCTCTATATAAATCATAAATTTATTTTATATATAGGTTAGATATGTACAATTATAACACTTGCCTTTATTCTTTTCAGACTTTGGATTCTCCAACCGAATACAAAAACGATTTATTTTCATCACAGAGCTCCACCACAGATTCCGATTACGGAAGTTTAGTTCAATTGACGCCGAGTTCGTCATTCGATCGTTCTAATGAATTCGATTCAATGTCATCAGAATATTCCTCCTCCTCACAGCATAACAACTGTGAAGACGATAGCTCGTTACCTGGAGATATTATAAATAACATCAGTGTTTCCCATAGACCGATACAGTGTAGTGAAGGTTCAGAGAGATGCTGTAAACGAAAGACCACACATGGACACTATCAGATGGTAGGATATATTTGAACAGAAGTGTCACTGAGTCAACGATGTCACAATTTAATGTTTGTAATGTCTGTCATTTTAGTAGTATTTTTAAAAAAGTGTTTTTTTTTAAATTCTTTTAAATAGCGACGGCTTGGCTGCCGCGGTTAGTGTCGAATTTTATAATGTTTTCTGAATCAATTATAAATCGGCTCAGGAATTATCCTCCCATAAAAAAATAATTTTATATGGAAATCTTTGTAAATATTCTTCCATGGTATACCTATGGCTTTAGATGTGAAATGTATGCTTATACGTGTATATGAATAACACTGTCGGTACTATACTAGTAGATTCAAATCTAACTATAAAAAACTATTTTGTGTACGACATAAGACTTATTTATCTGTTTCCTTGTTTGTTTGTGTTCTCATATCAATTAAGCCATTAAATAACAATATCTAAAATACAGAGGGGATGCCATTTTATAGGTCATTTAAAAATACAACCATGTAGGTTTAGTAAATACATCTCATATCCTCTTTTAATGTTTTTCCTATATAGTCAATAATGTTCTGTTTTAATAATACATCCCTCTATCTTGCTGTGTTTTTCTACAGAACTGTACCGGATATACCGGATCTGAAGGTATAGAAGATAATACATATAGCCCAACCAAATTAATGAAAAATGGACCAATGGCGGGAGGGACGTGTGTTCCCAAGATACACAGAAATGAGAGCTGTGATATCATCGAAGATAAAGCGATTTCCTTTGATGAAATGGATGCCGCTAATATGTTAAGAGAAATGGAACAGCCAAGAAGTACAATGTACTACAACAGGACCCGACCGAAAAAGCAAAAAAGAAAAAATACTCAGGATGACGATACAGCTACAAAGGTGACGTTTTAACTCTCAATTATGAATGATACTTTAGTATGGTTATTCATGTTATGCCTACAGCATATAAATTGCGATTTTAATAACTTTGATGTAAATTAAAACTAAATGAAATGTTGATCATTTTAAAAGGGAACATAAAATTAAACAAATTATTTCCATTTGAAGTGAATGATTCAGATAATTATGAACGGGATATGTTTATCTAATGTAAAAGGAACGACTCAGTGTGTCTTTCTTTTTTTTTGATACACACCCCAATGCATTTAGTAGGGGTAGGGTTTTGAAAAGGAGTGTGGACTCAACTCATGGAAAAGTATATTTGGCCCAGTCGGGAGAGCTATCGGGTCAACCCCTGGAGTCCTATTGAAGGATTTTTTTTCTATTCTTCGCGGAAAAAGAGCCGTTGGGTTCGAATCCTCACCGAGGGCATTTATAAAAGAGTATTTTCCATATTTCTTTACTCTAATATGAATATGATGGTGATTATGGCTTTGTATTGACATTTGAATTTTTATATTTCACATACAGCAAGTATGTCATTGCAACTCTCATCCTGTTCTTCGGACCTCCCATCTGCATAACGAATCAGATTGGGTCCTTCTCGAGTCTCGATTGAACGGTCATTTCCTAGGTGAATCATCTCCAGAATTTCAGAATCGTTTTCGAATCAAGTACGTATTCCTACGTTTATATATTTATAAATTGTTTCGCATTGAATGAATGAATTCAGCAAAAATTCAAAGTACATATAGGGATTGGATTTCGTTTTGATGTTAACCATGCTTGTATGGATTCCAGTAAACTCCGATCACTTCATTTCCCAATGAAGATGCTTGGTCACGTGCTGACCTCTGACCGGCGTGAGAATACATTTTGACATTGTTTACATTTTGACCTACATTGTAGTTTTACGCCGCTTCAGTTTTGAACGAACTTTCTGCGATGTGGCCTAGGCCTACCGTTGTAGCATTTATTTGTTTAATGTTTAGAGAGATATCTTAATTCAAGCACACGTAAGAAAATTTTAACAATGTTATCTTCAAAAAGTGTAATTTGGGTTAGCGTCATGTTAGGACCGAACGCAGTGAGGTTCACCACTCATCGCATAGCCTAGTAGGCATAATCGAACGCAAATAGTTTAATGTGTACAATATATGTGAAACGGTACAACATTCAGTTAATTCCATAACAAATTATAAATTGAGTTTTAAAAGGTTTGATTATGTTTAGATACCAACTATTCAGCATTTTCACCACAATCGTCATTTTCTTCGAAACGGACCCTGCTCAATCGAGCGACCGGATTACAACATTGACTGCACTGCTAGTACTGCGCAGCAATTTTTGTATTTGAAGCTACATAATAATGTTTTATGAAAAATTTAAAGCCATTAATTCTTGAATATATAAAAACAATATTTCAAAATCTCCGTTTTTTATCGTAACAACGCACAAAGAATGAAGTTATTTTCGGAACTACATTTTGTGTTGCCTTGGTGACAGAGAAGAACTGACACTGGTACAATGGCGGCTGTTCAGCGTAGTGTAACTGATGAAGAAAGTTAATCTCGTGCATGTAGCATCGCAGTATCATTCATTTGCACGAGTACAATGCAACAAAATTGACAATCAATCCTTCAAATGAGCAATTCCTCTAAGATTATATTCTATGGGCGAGTTAGCTCGTATTTGCCTACAGTGAAAATGCCTAGCAAGTACAAATAGAATGTATATGGAAATGGATTTAAAATTCTGCTTAATTTGTGAATATACGTGTATATACAGTTTACCTCATGCCACATAACAATTATATGTCGAATACCTGATATTTTGAAGAATGATTTAAGCAATAATATATACATAGAAACTATTTCGTTTCTAAATGATACAGTAATCAGTTATTAAACGATTTTTAAATCACAGCGATATTGTTGCAATTTTCTAAACGATTATTTTTTTTGCAAATTCTGATCATCTGGATGATACGCCAAATTTAGTCAAAAATGAAATAATTTGGTTTATAGTCATCAAAACAATCAAAATATGTTTGTGCGACTTAGTACTGATGCCTTTGTGGTAAAGATATGCCTTTGACTTTACACTAAGTTTGGATCAGTTCATTAACGACTGCAGTATTTTTTTTTGATTCAGGAACAGAGATCGGCTTCTGAGAGTGAATGGGGACAAATTGCATCATCTAGATCATGTTCAAGTATTTGCCAAATTGCAGGAGTTCTTACGAATGGAAAGAAGACATTCGTTGGTAAATATATCTCAATGACATGTCTTCTTAAGCGAAAGGACTCTCCAAATAATGTCCTCATAATGAAATAGTTGTGATTACATATATCATGTTTAATCTTCACTGCATGGTGTTATATTACAAGTCAAACTAGTTTTCCAATTAGAAAAAAACATTTCGTCTGAATAAACAAAGCCTATAGTGTAATCACTATGCACTTCTCTGTTCAGATTTATCCGGCCGTATATGGTTCCTATTGTTCTGCAATTACATGTAAAATAGCTGGACAGTAGTTTTCCTATGGATACAGTGACCTCTAAAGCAATATAAAATAACATAAATGTCCAAATTCATTGAAAATATTAAAATATTTGGAAAAACTGCATAACTTAGTTTAAGAGGTATGCAAAGTTATTATTGCAAGTATGTTGTGACCCGTGAATAGTAAAAACATATTCTGATTTCAAAGAACATCGGTAGTGGATATGATGGAAATTGTTTTGAAAGAGCGTAACAACCAATAAAAGCTGATATCTACTATAAACATCATCTGGTTTGTTTTCCAATTCGATTTAAAAATGGTACATGCTAGGGATTTTAAGGACTACAAAAACGAACCATTTCTTATTGGTTCTAATTTTATAATTGTTCAAGACCTTGAGCTGTGCCGTTATGCCTCATTTACTGCTGCTAAGGTTCATTTTAACGGGGGTGGGACCCTTTCTGACGGATAACAGTTTGAAGAGCTTTAATGTTTTATTGATAATAATGGCATTATGAATTGAAATTCCACAAGAAAAATAAAGCAACATAGTATTATATGTGAAACTGCGAATCAATAATTTCACAAAAAGCCATTTTTGCAATTAAGGTATAAAATAATTAACGATATTAAGTACAAAGCGATCAAACAGTTGCCGTTATTTAGTACAAGGCGAGTGTAGCAAGTACCATGTGATACCCGATAACGTTTGTGCGGTACTAGTATCTCCAGTGGTGATTGAAAGTTACTCTTTGTTATGTTTCCGTTTAAACGACGTTAGCGTGGGACGTCATCGTACATCGTCATTCCATTACAAATAGATACAATAGTCCCGCTCAAATGTTTTCGAGTATCACGTGGTACGTGAATTATTCCCATTAGGAGCTTGTTCTGATAAATTAATCAATGATACTAACAGTGTTTTGTCCTCAACAGACAATCGAGCGTCATAGTCATACGGAACAGGAAGATGTTATTATTTTCACGGAAATCGAAATACAGTTTGATTTCATTGAAGAAGATGGTGAGTATTATAGCTCATTAAACATGATTTGAAAAATGCAGAATTCATGTACCTTTATAATATCTCATTAAAATTGTTCTACATGATGGTCATATTTTAATGTACCTGTGTTTGGTACTCTTGAAAACGCTTGCTATCGGCGTCAAATGATATAACGTTTCCATTGTCTTAAACAATGACATTTTATTGTTCATCTAGATACACTGTATGTGCACATTCTGATGGGAATTACAAAGAATATAACACGAGAAAATTCACGAAAGTCGTAGCTGGAAAACACAAAAGCTTAAAAAACAAACACCTGAAAAACGATAGAAAAAATAAGCAAAACAAATAAGGTGTATTTATTAATAGGTGGAAGATATGATGCTATAACAATAGATTTTTATGCTAACATCGATTCATAATTGATAATATTTCCTTTATACATTACAGGTGCGAATACAGTGGCAAGCTTTACAGCCAGAATAATACGGAAGTTAGTCCGTCCATTCAGTATTATTTATAACCTTGAATGGAGAGGTAAAGACAAATGCTGGATATCGCATTACACCGCAGGTCACCAGATGTATCTGTGTGTGAGGGAAGATAGACCCGAACAACTAACCCTGGCAAACCTTCCAAGTACTGACGACCCCAGGTGTAAGTACATATACATATCATCACCTTCACGTACATTGCTTCCCGACTTTTAATAACGTTTCTAGTCTGACAAACACCATCAAATTTAAGTTACACAAGCAGTGGACATTTTGTGTGACGTTACCATGACTTAAACGATGTATATTCTGTCACGTATGACAGCCAAATGACCAACGAGCATACGAAAACACAGGTTTAAAAGTGTACAACTTGTCCTTGAAATGAAATCCGAAGAACGATGTTCAAAGTAGTTTGTAGCAATATCATTACAAAAGCATTATTTCCATCCCGGACCAAAGTTTATTATGTAGAATATAAGGAATTCTTTACGTGAATGGCGGGTCACCAAACCCTAAGTTTTTAATAATACTTTCTCAGCTTAATTCTATTAATAAATTATCTCCCCCTAGTTTGAAAATTCTAGAATCAAACATGCAGTAGAGACAAAAATCTAGCGATATTTTTGATATTTTAGAGACTGGTGGTCAGTCTATCCATGGCTATACACTATGTGTTTGTGATGCTTATTCTTTTCTTTACATCTACAGTTCAGTTCTCACAGGACGTATACCATGGTTTTCGGAGAGAGGATGGCAGTAATAACGAATTATATTTGATGACTATCATGTCAAAGGCAACAGATGGATATATTTCAATCGGATCGGCAGGAAATGTGAAACTTAAGGTAATATTATTTCGGTTGTTATTTTGATAAATATGGTTGAAAATGTTGAAATACATTTATATTAATATATAGTTTTTTTTTTGTACGTTTCTTTGTCTAAAACATTGATATATGTCACGTATTCTGTTCCTGTCACATTGACCAAAAATAAATATGGCAATTTACAGGATATGTCAACTTTACAATGTAAGTGACAATACCATTTACCTTTTATTATGTGATTTACATTGTAAGTGAATTGTTCTATTTGAAGATTATTAAATTTTCAAGATACATTACCTGTGTGGTTGTTTTGATGCAGTTCTTTTGCTATTTACAGAGTTGTGACGATGACATCAAACATATGACATCAATTCAGCGTCCTATTCCCCGGATGTTTATATGCCGGGAGCGTAACGGGAAATATAATATTGAGTCACTCAACCATAAAGGTTCGTACAATGTATTTAGTTGATATTTTTTAAAGCTGTTCTGGTATCCATAGGTAGCCAATTCGTCTAAAACAGCCAATCGAGGTATAATTAAATAACACAAGAAAGAGAAAAAAACAAACATTTTCCGTGTTTACTTGGGAAAAGACAGATATTCATTATCATTTGTTTCTAGTGGTAGAGAACATTTATTTATCAAACATATCCAAACCTTACTCTAAGACTTTAGTTGGTTATTAATCTGCAACACTCGTACTGCTCAGCCAAAACAAATCATCAGATATACCTGTTCACCTAACATTACCATGGAAGATTTAAGAAAAAGCCATTCTTTCTTTATCGATTTAAAACGAGTAATTCCATTCTTTAAATTGATCGTTTGGATATTTATGATCTCCAGTCATATTTGTCTAGTAACGAAATCTTTAAAGAACGAAGTTACTCATTGTCTGAATAACTCGTGTATTTGTAGGTTGCTTCTTACGATGGAACACTCAGAAGGGAATGATGGATATCAAGGAATTAGATGATGACACAATGTACCAAACATGGAACCAGCCAGAGTTCCTCTTCTCTATATACACACGGGTCTCTGATGTGAATCGGTACGAACTTTGAGCTTCTTTGAGTGAAGAACTTAAGATCTGCTAGTCAATAAAATGTTTGTCAACATTGAAATTCTGAAAGTAATTATATATGAAAAAACCCCATTCTTATAGACAGAAAGGCATACGGATTATTGGTATTCGAATTTCGAGTCTGTGCCCGTCATTGCACTCCGCTAGTAGAAAATCAGAGGATGATTTCCTGAGTGCTGAAGATCTCTGACATTCTACCATAAATAAACTGTGCGGTGAAAGTCCGTAACCAAAGTGGTCACTTGGTAGTCCATTACCCCTTGGTCAGTGTGTTTGGGTACCTCAGTATTTCCCCTGTTCTAGTTCTGTCTTTCCATAATACAGATTAACCTTGCGGGTAGGTATCCCACACAAACACAATGCTGTAAACAAAACTATTTTCGCGGGATGACATTAGGGAGTTTGAACGTGAATTAAATTTAAAAGATATGAATAGATACACGATTGGCAGTAGGAGCCAATGTTGATTTATAGTTCTTTCCCAAAACTGCAAATATAGCAGTACTTCTTCGTCTTGGTAGCCATTGTCGCCGTTGTCAGTGAAGCCATAACATAGCCACCGGAAGTGAAACTCGCTACTTCAGCGGAGCGCCCCCATGCGGTAAACAGCCGCAATACAGGGGTCGATAACCTAGTATTTGGAAAGGACTATTGTATACGCGAAATAAAGTGATTTACAGTACACAGATATATAACTCGGCAAAATTTTTTGACATGCTGTTGTTTTTTGTAATACATTGAAAACCATCATGTTTGATGAATAAAGTTGGGAAAATTATTCAAATAGACAGACAGACATTTATGATGCCTTATAAGCATTAGTCACAATACAAAAATTGTGCACTGTAAATGTTCTAGTTTTCATGCCTTATGCATGTCTATATGAAAACATACCTGTATGAGTCACTTTGCAATTACTCATACTATTGTGAAATGTGAAATGAGATTGTAGACCACAGCTTGGCTTCGTGCTTTGACCGTATATATTCATTTCACTGCATTTTTGACATAGATACTGCCAACATTCATTATGAACTATTTTTTTACTTAAAAAATTAAAACCGATGCGCAAGTGTTGTAATATTCAAAATGGTAATTTTTTGATGGTGAATGACATATTAAAAGCTCTTCTTGATTTGTGAATATGATAATTACGGCACATATAACTATAAGCATTTTATAACATACAATCGCATTTAAGTTTCTCTGACATCGTCTCGGTCATAAAGACATGCAAACCTAAACATTAATTTACATGATGATCAAGTATTAGCTCTATAATTGAGTAAAGTTTTGCTTGGTTTGGTTTTTCATGCTTATGCGAATGACTTTTCAATTGGAAAAAAAGTCTGCAAAATGTTAACACTTAAAATGAACGTTTTAAAATTGTGAGTAGATCCAAAACAAAACAAATTGTATAAAAGACTTTCAATGGAGCAGTTTTACCTCAGATAAAGAGTTCCAAGTGAACAATGATATTGATCTTGCAATCATTAAGTCGTTCGCACACTATCATTTGACTTCGTCATAGTGATAATTTCTAAAATGATTTTTTTCTGAAACATTCACTTAATATGATTCATCTTCTTTGTAATTTACATTGTGGTTCATGTGATGAATTAGTTTGTATAAGAACGGATATGTATGTGTTTCAGTGTTTCTACTTAATTTAAGTCTATTTTAATTAAGATTTGTTTTGTATTATCTGGTCGTTAATTTATTAATTATCATTTAACATGTGTTATTATGAAAACATTACAGAACAAAAACCGAACTTGCATCGGTTTGCATGGAATCATACTACATACATTATACATTGATGCACTTTTTTTTAATAAATTATGGTTTCATATGTGTCTTTATCCAAACTACATGTTTGTGTATATAGATCCTCACACAATAGATGTTCTTTAGTGTAAGTCGCCCTCATCATCATGGTTTGTGTATATAAGTATAAATTTGGACACGTGGATTACCAATGCTTAAAGATGCTCCACCGCCGACAGAGCATAAATGATATTCACCATTTGAACAAAAACTGGAGTTTAATCGTGTATATATATTCCTAATTAACACAACAAATAACATGAAATAATTCATTTCGCCTTTGGTGCATGTGCAATCATTACTTCATTCTATATAGGATATAGTGCCACGGATTTTTTTCGGGATGCAATTAATTATTTTTCATATTTCTAACTTAAAGTAAAATTAGAAGCTCAAACTTTTCAATGGTAGTAATGGTGTAAAGTAAGTCACTTTTGTAACTAAAGAAAAACACTAATTCGTCTGTTCCTGTTTTTGATAGCGAAAAAAATACCACTTGTCAGCGGTGGAGCATCTTTAAACGAAATAGATACATTTGTTTGATATAAGATGAGTAAATTGATCTACGATTTGTTTCTAATATCCTATAGCCTAGGCTAGGCATCTTATGACGTTCTACATCCTCGATTCTCCAGGGGTTCCGATCTCATACGATCTCTACACCCCTGGACTATCTCATAGTAAAAATGGAAGCAACAGAACAGGTAATTTAGTCCTTTGATAGACATTAAAAGAGCCGTATAACGGTACACATTAAAAAAGCCGTATAACGGTACACATTAAAAGAGCCGTATAACGGTACATTGTGGTTTACTGTATGGCTTTGAAGTTGAGCGACGCTCTCTCTGTAGTCTTCAAAGTATTTTTTGCACACATTGTTTTTGGTTCCGATTTGTTCCGCTGAGCTGCCTTCAAATTTACTATGATATAGTGCAGGGGTGTAAAGATCGTAAGTAATCGGAAACTCTGGAGTATCGAGGATGGATGTTCAATAGCGCGGGCGACACCTAATCGGCGAACGGACGGTCGAGCATTCTCGGGAAACGCTCTTTTACTCTCTTTTAAAAAAATGCATTTATAAGCAACCTACGTCTGACAATTTAACACAATGTATTTTAGGAATGCATTTAAAACACATGTATTGTTTTCTTGATTTCATAAGTTTTGACATGGAAAGGAAATCCCCCTAAAATATGGCGCGACAAGGGAATTTCCTTTAGAAGTAGCTCTGTCTATTAGGGATATACAAGAACATTCCAACTGAAAATATTCAGCGAAATTAGTTGTGTCACTTCTTTCAGGTACCATTGGTATGCGATTTATTTATCTTATTATACCAATCTATTGATTTGACAAAGTGCATTGGTTCGGGAAATATTATTTCCTTGAGCAAAATTTGTTTCTTGTATAGTGTGATAAAACACTCTTTAACACGACTGGCTAAAAGTGTGACATTTGGTCCAACTTTTTTCTCGGTTTCATATCACCATTTGTCAACGTCAATAATATTTGAGTGACGACATACTGCTGTGATGCGCCCTCTATGTGGGACGTTAAGTTGGTCATAATGTTTTGGTGGTTATTTGACCGGAAGTATCGTGTTTACACATAAAGTTCGTATCGGTAACACATGCTGACAAGAGAGATAGACATACATTGATATATTGTGATTAGGTTTTATTTATAGCTAGAGTTTATCTAACACCCCAGAAAAAAATCAATAAAACATGATGATAAAGATGTTGTTGATGATGATGATACGATGATGATAATGATATGATAATGATACGATGATGGTGATGGTGATAATAGTTAAGTCTTGGTTTCAGTGCATTTATCATTTAAGAGATTGTGATAGAATGTAAGATAACATGTTAACATGCAAATGATGTATATGAAATGTATATGTAAAATGATAGGTATTGAAATTGTTATCTATTAAATGTTATGTGTAATTGATTTTGTTTATAATTCATTCACCGTTGAATACATTATGATAATGTGTCTGAAGTATATGCTAATCAGGTATCAGAATAAGATGACACTTCGTGCATGTCAACTTAGGATGTCCGGAAACCCGGTCATCACATAATGTATCTGAAGTACATTATATGTCTGAATCCGGTATCTGGTTTCGAGAAAACCTGAGTTGTCATCAATCCGTTCCCGGTCATTATATAAAGGTAAACAAGTTTGGGATTGACTTGTGTACTATATTCAAATTGTTTATAATATAGGTATCCTATAAAACAGGTGACTCAACAGCGATATCATATTTCGGTATTACCCAGTCACGTAACAATTTACATGTATAATCGTAGGCGGGATACAGGACTCGGCAAAACGAATAATAAAGAATACCAATTTTAATGCACGACTTAAGTGTATATCATAAGTGTTTATAAATACTGACAAATGACATATCAGGATTGCCCGTCGTTTCCTCAGTCCGTGACACCAGATTTAGACTTACTCAATGCTGGATGATCACAACACCCATTTACTGTATTATACGTTTACAATAATTTATACAGCGATAGTCGTACTGACAAATAGCTATCTAGTGTGGTCGTATTTACCCAATACATCTGACCCCGATTTCTCGAAACAAAAGTGAAGTTATTGACATAAGTTTGTTTCCTCTGCCTCTAAGGCCAGGTCCAGAGTTCTCCACACAAACTTAGTCAAACACGTACTGAAGACAAAAAGTTTCATTGTTTAGTACATAATGATAAAACCTATTTCAGTCGGTGCTTTTTGTTTCATGAGATCGGGGTGAGATCTACTGCTACTTTTCCCAGTTCCTCATACTAAATACAGTCATGGAATGGATCCACAAATATTCTCGTAATTTTCCGAGGCGATCGGACATTTGTCAATCAATGCCAGAAAATATTATAAGTAAAACTAGTGCTTTATTTGGGCCTACTCGATCGACAGGTTACAATTAATCACATACTTAGATGATAAATATTACAATCAACCTTATTCAAAATTGCTATTATCGCAAAGACGTTTGAATTTCTGAAAATGAGGAGTAGCGTATTCCATGGTTCTGGTAAACAAGAGCACAATCGCTTTATTTCTTAACACTATATCATAACGTGTTATCTAATTCTATTGTTGCCACCCTGTCTTACAGAATAAGTGGTGGCTATAAAAGCATTTCATGTTCAACCATGCATTAAATAATTGCTTTGCTTGTTATATTTAAAATCACATTACCTAATACAAAATACAACAGTATTTTCAAACTAAAACCAGTCTTCACATGATCGTACATAGACGATAGCTATATACATCTTCATAACTGGTATGTAAATGGTATTCCCAAAGCTCCCAGTTTATCCTCAAAGAAAGTATCAAACTCCTTGTTCTGGGCGACTGTAAAATAATTCATCCAATCTCCGACCTCACCTGAAATGATGAACAAAACATAACATACAATGTAAAATACAAGGTGAACGAGCTGTTTATTTTATATAGATATGACATGAATACAAAAGGGATTGTAATTATTGTAAGATAAAGGGAAGACTTGGCGAACTTTAGCATGATGATACGAGTTATTCCCCTTCTATGATTTTCTCTTTATATACTTCTTATAGTGATAATGTATTGATTAATAGAAAACATTGGAAGTAAGGGATTGTTTTTAATATAGGCTCAAAGTTAAATCTCAAATATCCATGTAGTGTTTGAGGTGTCCATTTTTTAAAGTGCAATAAATACACTAGACTCAGATCTCGATTTTTCGGATTATCCACAAGTAAGGTATACTATATGTGTCAAATATATTTGTATATGTTTCACCTCAACCCTTAACTTAAATTAGCAATGCATGCTCATATAAAGGGACTAATTCACGTTTGTGCGGGGCAAGTGACTCCATTGATCACAGAGGGAACCGGATTAGGGTAACTGCATTTACCCATGTCCAACATTGCGACGGTACAAAAATCGTACTCGCTGAATAACCAACGTAGTTTATGATCATTTACTGTCTAAAGGGGCGAGTTCACGTGAAACTCTAGAGCGGTGTATGTTTCAACAAAACGGCGATATTTTCAACTCGAGTCACGTAATTTGAACTTTGAACTCTACCCTTGTCTTACCCACCTCAGACCCAGGGTTCGGAGAGTTTCTCTCGGAGAAGGCCAACACGTTTTGTTCACGACTCTCGAACTAGGGTCTATAAATAGGATTTTACGTCACTCACCTCGACCCGCGCGTTTCACGTGAACTCGCCCAAGAAGTAAGGTTCATTTTTATACTAACCCTTACGGAGAAGAGGTGATATTTTACTCTCTATGAAGCAAGATTCGTTACCATACTGTATCTAACGGACAAGAGGTGATATTTTTCTTTCTATGAAGTATGGTTCCTTATTATACAAACCCTTACGGAGAAGAGGTTATATTTTACTTTATCCTGCAACTGTCCCACATACTAACCGATAACTACTGCCGGATAAACTTGTGATTTATCCGTCAATACGAAATGCTTTATCCGTCAATACGATCACGTGGATTTGTTCGATATCTGACGGAACTTTTTCTAACTTGATCCAGAACTTGAACCTTCCGGTGCATGAAACGTCATTCAGTCCCGCTAAAACGTGACGTCACATTCACCGAGATGACGTCAATTTTACGATATCGAAAATCTCGTATGACGTTGTCGTCTTTTAGTTGGCTCATGACAAAGGTATGTATTACAAAGACATTTTTAATGGGTATTTATTGTTTTTTAATTATTTTCATTTTGTTTCAGTGATATATCACATTGAATAGAATTATGGATACTGATTGTGAATGCGCTTATTTATTTCCCACGGCAGTAAAAAGGAGTACACTCTCATTCGGTTTAGTGAATGAATCTTTACCTCCGCATCAAAAAAGCGTCTCGCTTCGAGTGACACCAAGTAAATAACTGTCAATTTGCTTTCGTTTTGAATTTTATAATGGTTTCAGGATACACAGAATACACTATTAGTATCTTACAATACAAGTTTTATTTTGGTGCTCGACACGGAAAGCCGAGATGACTCGGCAAAGCCTTGTCATTTCGGTTTTCCCAAGTCTCGCACCAAAATAAACTTTGTATTGTAAAATACTAACCGTGTATTCTCTATATCTATAAAAGTAAGGTTCGTTATCACTCTAACCCTTCCGGAGAAGAGGTGATATTTTACAATCTATAGAAGTAAGGTTCATTATCACACTAACCCTTCCGGAGAAGAGGTGATATTTTACAATCTATAGAAGTAAGGTCCATTATTGTACTAATCCTAACGTAGAAGAGGTGATATTATACTATCTAGAGAAGTGATGTTCGTTATTAAACTAACCCTTACGGAGACGAGGCGATATTTTACTACCTACAGAAGTAACGTTCATTGTTATGCTTAGCCTTATATTACGTAGGAGAGGTGATATCTAGCTGTCCATTAAAGTATGGTTCATTATAATAATTACTCTTGTACAAAGAAGAGGTGATATTTTACTGTCTATAGAAGGTTTATTATAATACATGTACTAACCCTTACGGAAAAGAGGTGATGGTTTACTCCCTATATACATAAGTAATGTTCATTTTAATACTAACCTTTACGGAGAAGAGGTGATATTTGACTATCTATAGAAGTAAGGTTCGTTGTTATACTAACCCTTTTGAAGATGGGGGATATTTTAACACCTATAGAAGTAAGATTCATTAATATACCAACCTTTTCGGAGAAGAGGTGATATTTTACTATCTATAGAAGTAAGGTTCGTTGTACTCATAGAGTAGTTCATTAATATACCAACCTTTTCGGAGAAGAGGTGATATTTTCGATTCATTGTTATACCAACCTTTTCGGAGAAGAGGTGATAACTATCTATAGAAGTAAGGTTCGTTGTTATACTAACCCTTTTGAAGATGGGGGATATTTTAACACCTATAGAAGTAAGATTCATTAATATACCAACCTTTTCGGAGAAGAGGTGATATTTTACTATCTATAGAAGTAAGGTTCGTTGTTATACTAACCCTTTTGAAGATGGGGGATATTTTAACACCTATAGAAGTAAGATTCATTAATATACCAACCTTTTCGGAGAAGAGGTGATATTTTACTATCTATAGAAGTAAGGTTCGTTGTTATACTAACCCTTTTGAAGATGGGGGATATTTTAACACCTATAGAAGTAAGATTCATTAATATACCAACCTTTTCGGAGAAGAGGTGATATTTTACTATCTATAGAATACACATCAAGATGGTTCGTCATGGGATTCTGCTTCATATTGCTGAACTGGCAGTGACTGGCTATCTTCTCTACTGTACTATCATCCAAAGGCTTATCAAGAAACTGGCACAGACTCCTGATAGCTTCTGGTAGATCCTTGTAAAAGCGACAGAAAGTTAAGTTCAGTGTACTAGACTGACTACATAACAAAAAAAAATAAATAAATAAAAAACACCACCAAACAGAATATCGCTTCATTTAGCTTTGGTACATGTAAATATACATTCGTGGTCTTGCCGTATTTAGCGTAATCCATATACGTTGATTTAGCTATGGTTATGAATTTACAGTTACACAACAATTAATGAAATATGAATGAAAAACTCAGTCTCATGTAGGCTGACTAAGAATGCAAAACTTTTCGTGGGAATGCGCGTGGAGTAGCAATTCTTTTCAGTAGTGTCTTGGAGTTTAAAGTTCACAAGGAGAAGAAAGATTTATCTGGAAATTTTTTAGCTTTAGACATAGAAATCGATTCTACACATATTGCACTTATTATTATTTATGATCCTAATCAGGATAGTCCAGACTTCTATTAAAAAATCTCCGATGTTATTGAAGACTTTGGCCATAATCATGTTATTGTTTGTGGCGACTTTCACCTTGTTTTAAATCCAACTCTTGATTATGATAATACATACAAGAATATAAATAATCCAAAAGCCAGGGGAAAAGTATTAGATATAATAGAAAACTTTGGTCCTATAGATGTCTTTAGAGAATAACACGAAAATGATAGGAGATATACTTGGAGAAAAATCCAGTGAAACAAGCACGTCTTGATTTTTTCATTGTTTCAGAGAGTTTACTGCCAAGTATTAACCAGTCAGGCATAGATTCTGGGTATAGATCAGATCATTCATTTCCAAATATATCTCTTACAATAAATGAATTCAAAAGGGGTAAAGGAAATTGGAAAATTAATAATTCTCTTCTGTATGACCAAGATTATTTGAATTTAGTTAATAATTGCATTAGCAAAGTGAAAAAGCAATACTGTTTACCAGTCTATCTTTTAAATAATATTGAAAACATTGCTAATTCCGAGATTCAATTTTCTATTGATGATCAACTATTTTTAGAAACCTTGCTCATGGAAATCCGAGGATGTACAATTTCATATGCATCATATTAGAAAAAACAAGAAAAATGTAGAGAAGATAATCTAAAGAAAGAGATACAAAAACTTGAGGCACAGGAAAAAACTAATTTAGATGAATTAAATAATAAGAAAAAGGATTAAGAGAGGATAAGATCACATAAGACAAAAGGTAGTATTATAAGATCAAGAGTAAAATGGGGACAATAAGGGGAAAAACCAACTGTTTTTTTCAGTTTGGAAAATAGAAACTATACCTAAAAAATAATACCAAAACTGCAGACTCAAAGTAACAAGGTATTAACAAAACAAGAAGATATTTTGGAGGAAATATGTTCATTTTATAAAACTCTCTATGGTGTTCCGGAAAATACAGATCTAGAAGATAATATACAAAATTTGAATCTATCAAACTATCTGAACTATAATGAAATGCCTAAGTTATCTCAAGAAGAATCTGATCATTTGGAAGGGGAAATCTCATATCAAGAGGCAGGACAAACTTTAAAATTAATGAAAAAAGTCCAGGATCAGATGGATTTACAACAGAATTTTTTAAATGTTTCTGGGGAAAATTGGGGGATTTTATTGTAAGATCAATAAATTTTGGCTACCGTTCAGGGCAACATTCTATCACACAGAGACAAGGAATTATAACTTGCATACCAAAGGCAGATAAACCTAGGCATTTCATTAAAAATTGGAGACCTATATCACTTTTAAACATTGTTTATAAGATTGCATCTGGTACTATTGCTAATAGAATAAAAACCGTTCTTAATAAATTAATAAGTGATGATCAAACTGGTTTTATTTCTGGAATGGGAAACCTGACAAAATTAAAAGGGAGACAACCACACAAAGTTATGCAAATGGAGGATTGAAAATGATAAAAACCATAGCTTTTATAAATTCTCTTAAACTTACATGGGTAAGAAGACTTTATCAGACTAAAGGGAAATGGCAGACAATTCTAAAAACTTTTATCAATATTGATCTTCTTTCAAATTGTGGTTCGGAATATATAAAGATGTGTGAAAATAAATGTAAAAATAAATTCTGGAGTGATGTTTTTAAATCGTGGTATATGTTAAGCTCAAAATATAATGAGAAAATCTGTCAGGAAAACATTTTGATGGCTCCTATTTGGTATAACAGTGATATTAAGGTGGATAGGAAGATAATCTTCTATAAAAACTATTATCAGAAAGGTGTGTGTATCATAAATGACATTGTTATGAGTGTAGAAGGAAGTTTATTTTACACATATCAAGAATTTATTCAGATTTACCACTAATTTTACAAACTAATTTCTTCATATGATTTACAAAGAAAACAAATTCATTATCCATATATGCCTATTTAATGTTACAACAAATACTATACTACAGTGGTTCCAATATAGATTAATCCATTACCTTTTGGCAACAAATTCATTTATTCTTTTTTGTTAAAAATCAGAGTAGTTATCTCCCCTCTTTGTGTACTCTGCAATACTGAGCATGAAACTATTACACGTTTGTTATTGGAGTGTAAGGAAGTGCAAGAATTACTTGAAAGTTTTGACACATTATTACAAGCTCTCTTAATTCCCTTTTCTGTTAATAAAAAATCCTTTCTTTTTGGACTCTTGCATGAAAAATATCTCCATAGTAATAGAGTGGACAATGAAATTATCATAATTATAAAGCAATACATTTACAGAATGAGATGTTTACACAACTCATTTAGCATTTACGTTCTTATCAACACAATTAAAGATCATTATACAATTCAAAAATATATTTCAAATAGTAAAGATGAAAAAGTAATACTTAAATTTGAAAATGAATGGAGAAAATTGGAAAAACTAATCAAGTTTTAATTGCACTTTGTCACACATTTACTTTATTAAACTTTTTAAATCCATATTTATATTTTATTTATTTTATTTCATTTTATTCCCCCCTTCCCCTTTCCCTGCACAAAGCCGAAATTGCATTTTTTTAAATTTTTTTTAAAGATTTTTTATACAGTTATAATTGTTCCTCCGTCTCCATCCTACCTAGACTCTTTTAACTTTTTTTTATTTTCCTTTTTCTTTCTTTATAACTCTCTCACTCTTTTCTTTTTCTTCTAATCCTGTCTCTGATTCCTTTCCTTAATATTCAGTACAATATAATTTTCCCCTCATCTCCAAACTCCTAATGTGAATAATTTTTTCTCATTATGTACTAGAAATTTAAGCTTCGTATTTGTATGTATGTGAATGTATATGCATGTGTTAAATATATGAGTGTATGGTTTTTAAGTAAGTATGTATGTGTTTGAGAGTCTATTGAGTGTATTTGTATATTTAATTGTATTGAACGAAAATCATGAATAAAAAGATAATTATAAAAAAAAAAGAATGCAATTATTTGCATTTTAAATAATTAAACAAAAAGACAATAATATCACCAATACATTGTACTTTTCAAAAACGTTATCAAATTAAAACAATGACGAATATGGGTTGACATGCCCTTGTGTATGCCCATACATGTTTAAGCATCGCGTGATTATTACTCCTTTACTCCATCTTATACTTACCCTGACATGCTATTTTGAAGATGTGAGACGGGAAACGAAATCATGTTTCGAAATCGTCTTTTGTCAATTTGTTATGAGCGGAAATTTGAATTTTTATATCAATCAGGATTTTTTTCAACCACCAATTCTGCCGGAAACCGTATATTCTATGTCTGAGAGGGTAGAATTCGTATCATAGTAGTATGAGGACGTGTAAATAAATCCTAACAGTCACGCCTTAATGGGCAGAAAGAAAGGAAGATATGCAACTAGAACTGGATACAGTAATAGCAAAATAAAATAAAAAAAATACAACTCAGGAATGAAATATCAATAATCTGTCTCCTAGCTGCTGTAGTTATATAAGATTATGTACCGTATTCTGAATAACTCTATACATGGAATGGACTTTCGGCAGACATATCGATTCATTTTGAGACATTTATTGAAAATCACAGCGTTTGCCAACATGAAAACTTTTCAAGGAATTCCATACTTGTCTAATATAGTGTATTTATACCACTAGTCATTTAATTAGTCGGTTGGTGTTGTATTGCTGTTTCAGTCACATAATCGTAGGATTAAGGCATACTAAATAGATAATGATAAAATGACAATGTCGAATTGCTATCTGAAACTAGCGATAGATGAAAATAAACTCATTTTAAAAAAAATGGTAGCCCGTATTAACATTATAATGAAGAATGTTGATTCAAAAATATAACATAAACCATATCGTTTTCATTGACATTTTGTGAAGTATATGCAATAAAAATCTGCTTATATTTCCATGTATGTAGCATGGACGTATTCCTTACCTTTTTCATGTCCTCGTAGTAGACAAGTTTGAGATTGGAGTCGTCTCTGTGCTGCCACCACAGTCGTGTGAAATCAAACCAGGATCCATGGTCCACTGTAATCATATAGGGAAGAGATAACAACAGAAACCATTCAGATTCAGTTCATCAAAATTAAATATTCCATACACATGTCTATGTGTGGAATATAGCAGCGTATTAATACAGTGTAATAATACATATATAATTTTTGTTTGTTTTATAAGGCTAACATCATATTAATATATAGGGTTATATAAGAATTTTTGCATGCAGCGTGCCGCTCGCGTGGATGTATGCTTGTTTTTGGGAAGCTGCAGTGTATCCATGCCATGGCTCGCCCGTTAATTTGTCAATATAGTGTGATCACAGGCATTTGGCTCGATAGACACTTTTTCTCTCTTTATGTATATGTAATACTGTGTTACAGTATGACATATCTATATAGAGAGAAAACATGTCTATAGAGCTAAACGCCTGTGGTGTGATCGGATATGGTGTGCTTGGATGGATGGTGTCCTCGGCGGCATGGGACAGTGAACTAACATAAAAAAGGACGGAGCTCCACTATAACAAGGAGACATGTATAAAGGAGAGTGATACCTATTGACATATGAATGAAAAGCAATCTTAATACTGTTAAAAGTGAGGGAGAGAGGATAGAATGAAGATTGCCATTCAGAAAAGATCCCGAATTTAGACGCAATCTACAATTACGAAATATGGACTGAAGATATTTTTTTTAACTACCTAATCTAGTAATGAATTCACCATTAATCACCATTGATGAGTCATGTGAATTAATACATATGCCTACTGAACAAAATCTTTAACAAACAATAATCGTTTGTCCTTCAAGCCCTTGTTTATATCCTGGTAATATCAATAATTATCTTAAAAACAGGTTATAAATGCAATAGGATAATTAAGATAAATCATTTAAGTTATAACATGATTATCTTAGGTCAACATGATAGTATATTGATTTTACTTATAAAAATACAGTATAAGCGTTTTACAGTTGCTTGAAGCTTCATTTCAGCATGCTGTTATACGGTGTATTATTTGGCTTGGAGATTGCAGCTTACACAATTGGTGTGGGAGACCTTCAGTTTAATATGTGTTCAGTTTAATTTAAATGTGTTGGAGTTGAGGGACATCACACTTCATCCTTATAGCTAGATTGTCAGCAGCAATGGGACAAATGAATGAATTGCTGCTTTACGTGTCTGTCTGGCGTAACTTCCAGGGGAATTAATGAAAATAGCACGCGCTCCGAAAGCTGTCGCTGAATTAGATTTCTCACGGCGATTCAAAAACAAACAAATCAGTATGGTTTTGAGAAAGGATTCACCAAAAAAAAGATTTATCGAATTCAAAACCAGTACTTTTAAACAGACTCATATGGGATTTAATCCTTAATTAAAGCCTGTTTAATTCTTGTCACCTCGATCTCCAATAACTCCATAGAGTTTCAACATTAGCGATATGTGCTTACAATCAGACAGAAACATCGTGATAAAGGATTTAAGTAATAACTAAACAAATTATTCTTTGAAATGATCGGCACTTTATAAGCTATAGATAACCTTATTTATCGAAAAAAATGAAGTTGATTTAAAAACTTATTTTGTAAAAGAGATTTTTTGTTTTTAAATGCAAATTCATTCTAGTCAAATTATGATTTATAAAAGAAATATTATGCATAAAGAAATAATTTTTCCATATACTAATATTAGAAATAAATGGAAATGATGACGTCCTTCATTATCTACCTGTTTGATAGCAATTGTAATGATAGATGCAGACAAATACTAAAATCTAGTCACACTTATTTCACTGATTCTATACTAAGAAGGAACGTAATACGCACGACAAACAAATGGATACCGAAATAAGTAGACTTAATACAGAAAATAGACGAACATACTAAATTCTAATACATTAGATTGTATCTTATCTATTAGTTTTGTTCACTTACCATGTCCGGCTTTAAACATCTCCAGGAATTCCTCCCATGTGCCCTTAAAGTTGCCAACGGATGAACTTGACTTATAGAAATGATAATAGGACACACACAGGTCTTTGGGATTCCGGAACACAACGACGGTCTGTAATTAGATGTTATCATGTTATCATATTACTCTTATATTTATGTACCTTATACCGTTATAGGCCTAATAGAAGGCCAATTCCACAAAACGAAAACTGCATAGAGGTTGTGCAATTGGTTTAACACTTTAGATTTTGATCAAATAGACTGACAAATGATTGCGTCAAAATTATTTTACCTGAAGAATAAAAGAATAACAGTAAGTTTCTTTGTTTAATGTTATATGATGTGTAAACATTTAGGGTCATTTGTCACATGCGTGGCAGGTTAAAGAGGTGGCGGAAAGCAGACGTTCCCGTAGGAACCAATGGACGACGTTATAAAATATGGTGTTCGAAATATATATCAAAAGTTAGCCACATTTTAAGTAAGTGATCACATGGAATTGACCTACTTTGCAGTTTGCTTTTTCGATGGCCTGCGGTACCATAGAAGGTTGGAGATGGGTCTTCATTACACGTGGTGACGGCATGGGTGCAGCAAGTTCTAGACCAACCTCGTTTAAAACATCGTCCTTGAACTCTAAAAATGGTGACCGGAAGTAGACAGGCTTTTTGCCTGCACCTTCGAAATCTCCCCCATTCATGATAAGCCATATAATCTCCTGCATCCATGTTGTTCCTATTGCACATGACACAGTCGTTATAATCTGCATTCACTTGATAGTTTATAGAATCCATTAGGGCGCAGTGATTGTTAGATACGACATCAGATTTAGAAATGAACTAATATCATTTTCTCAACATTCTGAAGATATGACGTAACAGCCAGAATGGTTCGCAGCACTACTGACGAGATACATATATTCAATGGTATTTTTTTCAAAGTATTATTTATTCCATTTTGATAGTGAACAATATGTCGCCTGATATAAGTAATTGTTTAAATATGTTTACTACTTCACAAGCATAGGAAAAAAATGCAACACAGTCACTGTTTGCATTTCATTCCAATTTGCAACTCTTTTACAAACATAAAATATCATTTAAACGCATTTAAAAATCCATATAACCGAGGGAGTTAGCAGGAGCAGAAAAAAAAAGACTTAAAAAGATGTCACTTTAAATACCAGAATAAGTGAATAGTTAGCTCACCTGCTTTTGGATATGTCACAATAAAAACGTCGTCGTTCCGAACAGGAAATTCCTTCACGGCGTCCAATACATCCGGGGGACTGTAACCGAAGAACAGAACATCATCATACACGTGCTGGCCAGGTAGCACGTGAGAAAATTCCGAAGATGCCATTCCTTCTTATGTCACTCAACCACAGAAGACGTCTACAATTTCTATCTTTTGCAGCAAATCCTAAAATTAAAATGCGAGCCTCCTTCTGTAAGACAATATGTCTTCGGCAGTCATTAGTTTAAGGTCCTGCACTAAATGGTATGAAGCGCACTGACAGGCCGCAATTGTTCCCGAATTCTCGTTCACGCTTTATAGTATACGTATGCCTTGCAGAAATCTCTTCATATATTTATCATGGCATGCCCTTCTCGTTGAGACATTAGTTCAAAATCACGTAATTTCACGCACAACATAATATACCTTAGATTTACGCCTATAACATTGCTGGGCTCACTGACGCAGTCCTTGATAAATTAACCTGATCAGACGAGATTTGGAAGTCAATACTTTCGATCGATGTTAGCGACAGAGCCAATCACTTCAGCCGCAGCGCCAACTTTGTCTGGCTTCTTATTGATAAACATTTAATATAGTCAACACCAGTTAATAATTATAGTGATTAATTAGCGCCTTAACGAGTAATTGGTCTTGGACACTTAATTTGAGTTGATATTTTATGATCTCGAGTCGTAATGAAAATAAAACCAAATAGAGCACACTTAATCAGTTTCTGTTTTCTTTTACCAGCTTTATATAATCTGACTTCAATACCAATCAATTCCTAACGCAACACATCACATTGCAGATTTAATATCAAAATTTAATTAAGCGTCACTGGAGTTGTTCAAATAAAGCTATAGATACTCATAACGTCTCCTTTATGCTTCACAATTGTAAACTGATGTTTATCGATCAGTTCGGTCTCATTACAGCTGTAAATTGAACCTGCTTTGGGAAAGTAATAAACGTTTATTCTTGTATTCACATACAACACATACAGTCATACTTTTCAACTCTGTGCCTCTGAAACAAAGTTCGATGATAGCAATCGTCCAAACTGCTTCCGTATAAGATATCTGGTTTTGGTGTACGATTCGAATCCAATGGCATTTTCTAAACAAGTACTTTTCAATTTGTGATATTGACTAAAAACATATGTTAGATATAGCAGTACTAATTGTATATCTACTGGGTTGTCTCATTCGAGCTTGTGACCTCTCCGGATCTAGCCAACAATTTTTTTTTTTTTTTTTTTTTTTTAATTTCATGGTTTAAGTATTTAATTTTAGTTTGGATTTATTTAAGTTTTATTCGTGCAGATATTCATAAGTAATCTATTTTAATCGGTTTATTTTTTTATGAATTTTCTTGCAAATATAATGTGTGTTAATTTTTGAAGCTAGTGTTATTTTATCATTTCCTTTGCTTGCTTGGACGGAAGACAGTTAAAATACGCGGTTAAAACCTGTACAACCATTTTTCTTATAACTACATGGATTTACAGTATATTGCTGATTGATTTGTTATTAAGACACAATCCCCCAGCTATTGTTTACTGATTCGCCTTGTTGAATGTTTGCCTTTTCTAACTTACTATTAAATAGGATGAAAACTAGATATGACTATAAAATTCCCTGTACTACAAAGTCATAGTCAGTAGAAGTGCGACTAGCAATGACCTTTTACGCGTACTGTTTTCACCAGCGCCAGCGCTGACGGATAAGTTGTATCCTTGTTGATTCAGATTGATATGATCTAGTGAATATATTGATCCCTGTGTCATGTCCCCCTCTCTCGCCCTTCTCGTTTACCAGTGTCAAAGGCCTCATTACACTTAACTGATCAAGCCGATGTTATGTACTATCACTTAGTAGACATTAATGTTCCATACTGACATCAAACAGCTTTACACATTAATTAAGGCCGTTTATATCGCTTTATAGATCGCTGATAAAACACTTCAGCTGATTTTTGTATTTCACTTGGCTGTATCCTTACCATATATAGGTCATCATGGTGGTATCAAAACCATCAATATTTATTGAGTGAGTGTAAAAAAAAAAAAAGGTCTCATCTGATTATGGTATCATGCAATATATCATCTTCACTGCGTCTTTGATAGCCCATGGGTTACTATCACTGTCGTTATATCCATCCCATCCCTGGACTATGTCATAGCAAAACTGACGGTTCTGTGTTTGAAACAAAATGAGCAGGTAGTTTTGTCCTGTAATGCATATAAAAAAACTGAAAAACGGTTAATTGTGGTTGACAGTGTTGCTTTGAAGTTGGATTTCGGTCCCCTGTAATCTTCAAAGAAAATTTCTGCAGGTCTGTGATTTGTCATTTTTTTCTCATGAACTGCCGTCAGTTTTACAAAGAGATATCCAGAGGTGGATATATGGACAGTGAAAGTAACTCCTGGAGTATCAAGGATGGTGAGTAGGTCTAATGCTTCCTTTCACATTCGGTCACTCCTTCTTCACATCCGGATCACGTAATGGAGACTTATGTGGAACTAGTGGTCAAGTACTGACATTATGAAATCAGGGCTTTTGTCCGGTAATCTGATCTATCTCTCTACCATATCATATCACGTCTTGAAAGTGCGGACATAAATCAAAATCAATCAAACCATATTTATTCGCATTGACCAACACACATAAATAAATACCTTAGCCATTTGCATATACATGTATTCAATAGAAAAACAATACATTTTTGAGGGAATAGATTGAGGCTTTCTAGAAGATGCATCATTCTCATAAAACTGCTAAAAGCGTGAGCTTTAAATGTTTTATTTGGTAAAAGCGATCAGATTATATTGCCAATCTTATCACAAACAGGAGTTTGGCACTTGTGATGGGAAGATGCTTTACAGAGCCAACATATCTCTTGAAAGTGTTTGGATGATAAATCGAAGATTGATATATTTCGAGTCGCCTTCTTAATCAGAAAACAACATCGACGAAACCTGAGAGTTAAAACCACAGAGGACTTATGTAATAACGATGTTAATGCAATGTGCTTTAGAAAGCACTAGATTCTGAGATTCTTCATTGCAAACATGTACAGTCTGCAATAATTGGGATGATAAAAGGGGGAGGAATGGGTAGAGGCAAGTATTGAAATTCGTAAACCGAACTTAAGTTTTGTTACATATTTTCAATACTTACAAATGGTGCTTGATATCTCTGTTGGACTTCATTTTATTTTTTAATTCTATTTACAGTTGCCTTTATTAACCATTCCACTTTAGTGCTTGATACCTGTATCTCGATCTCGATTCATCAAGCATGTAGCTAAAACACTACGTTGCTTTTTATTTCGCAGAGATGTTAATGTGTCACATGAACGAATAACAGAAAGGAGAAACCAGCAGCTAAATTCAAAAACACAATTTAATTATATATACAATATTATACAGAGATGGTTTACGATATCTAAAGTAATTGGTGGTGGTACAAGACTAGTACGATGATTTAAAGTGTTACTTATCTGTATGCGAATGTCCTGGTATAATCCTTGATCCTTCCAGGTTTCAAATTAACAATAATCACAAATCCACAAGGAAAATTGAATGTCCACAGATGATTTGTAAAGTTCCAGGCAATATGAATAAATCCACACAAAGTGTTGTAATAATCCACAGATAAAGTCACAATAGCTCTCCCAATAGAATCTTATATGGCGCTGTACAATTCTTGATATGTCTTATTACAGGTCTCATTACAGTTCTGATTAGCCTTGGGCAGCTGGAGTATATATAGCTAAACCGTAATTCAAGAATATTGGAGAACCTCCTACTTCTAGAAATATCTAACTAAAAACAGTAAACAAGTAAACACACATAACTTTCTGGAAATAGATCATTCTAGATATCTACTTAAAATCAACATGTTTACAAACATATTTGTTTATACATGATTATATTCTAGAAAGTTCTATAACCTAAATCAATGATATGACCTTCATAGGATGTATTGATAAAAAAAGCTATAGGAGTTATCTCCCTTATCTCATAACTACATGTATTTAGTGTCATACATAACACACCCCTCCTTAAAGAAAAGAAAGTTTTCTTGAAAAGGAAACTTTCTTGACATATCAAGTCATATTTAAATCCTTGATAAAGCATCAGCTAGAATATTGTCTTTCCCTTTGATATGTTTGATGTCAAGATTGTACTCCTGCAAAGTCAAACTCCACCTGAGAATTCTTTGATTTTTGTTTTTCATTTTCCCAATGAATGTCAAAGGGTTGTGGTCGGTGAAGACCAACACAGGCACAACTGTAGTGCAGAGATATACATCAAATTGGTTCAAGGCCAAAATCAACGCTAAACATTCTTTCTCAATGGTGGAATAATTTCTCTGGTGTTTGTCAAACTTTTTCGAGAAAATAACAAATTCGATGGTCAATTTGTTCAGTACCTTCTTGCATCAAAACAGCACCAACACCTACATCACTGGCGTCAACAAACAGTTTAAACTGTTTATTAAAATCTGGAGCAGTCAGAACTGGTGAGTTTGATAGTATGGCTTTCAATTTCTCAAATGCAGACTTACATTCGTCTGACCAAACAAATTTGACATTTTTCTCTAACAAAGCAGTAAGTGGAGCTGCTATAACAGAGAAATTTTGACAAAATTTTCTGTAGTATCCAGCCATACCAAGAAATCTCATCAGCTCTCTCTTGCTTCCAGGAGATGGAAAATCTATAATTGATTCTACTTTGGGCTGAACAGGTTTAACCTGCCCCTGTCCTACAACATGGCCTAAAAATTCAACAGTTGCATGACAAAATTCACATTTCAATAAGTTTACAGTCAATTTCATGGTAGTGAGTCTTTCGAAGAATTCACGAATCCCGCGTAGATGGTCTTCCCACGTGTCGTGGTAGTTGATGACGTCATCAATGTATCCATCACAGCCTTCCAGGTCTGATATCACGCTGTTAAGAAGACGTTGAAATGTTGCCGGGGCATTCTTCATACCAAATGGCATAACTTTGTACTGGTACAAACCTTGCGAGGTTACAAATGCCGACACTTCTTTAGCTCTTTCTGTTAATGGCACCTGCCAATATCCTTTCAACAGGTCAAACTTGCTTACGTACTTGGCTTTGCCAACTTTGTCAATACACGAGTCAATCCTTGGAATTGGATAAGAGTCTGTTTTACTGACAGAGTTTACTTTTCTGAAGTCAGTACAGAACCGGTATGTCTTGTCTGGCTTTGGTACCAGAACACATGGAGAGCTCCATTCACTTTTGCTTGGTTCAATAATATCATTGTCCAACATGTATTGAATTTCTTTCTTTAAGTGTTCTTCTTTCAAAGGATTGACACGGTAAGGATGTTGCTTGACAGGTGGCGCATCGCCTACATCCACGTCGTGATAGATAGCATCTGTTTTGCCTGGTGTATCCGGAAACAAATGTTTATACTCAAGTATCAAATCTTTAAGTTCATTGCGTTCTTTTTCCGATAGATGACATAGTTTCTTGTCCAAGTTCGCGAGCACATCTGAATTCCGTAACTTAACACCACAGTCTAAACCTACATCTTGTACACCACCATCTAAGTCTAATTTACAAATATCAGCTGTACTTTCACTTTGTGATGGTACAGAGGCCAAAGTAGCAATAGGTTGAGAGGTCTTGCTCTCTTCTCTATCTACATATTTCTTAAGCATATTAACATGACATAATTGAGTTTTCTTGCGCCTCCCTGGAGTTTGTACAATGTAGTTAACATCATCGACCTTTTTCTCAACAACATAAGGTCCAAAATATCTAGCTTGCAAAGGCTGACCCGGTATTGGTAATAGAGCCAAAATTTTGTCACCTGGATCAAAACTTCTTGCACGGGCATCTTTATCATACCATGTTTTCATTTTGGTTTGAGTAACGGCCAAATTTTCTTTTGCCAGTTCACATGCCCTTGTCAACCTTTGCTTAAAGTTAGACACATACTCTAAGAGATTCACTTTAGAATCTTCGTCCAAAATTTTGTCTTTCAAAATTTTCAAAGGACCACGTACAGTATGTCCAAACACAAGTTCAAATGGACTGAAACCAAGAGATTCTTGTACAGATTCTCTAACGCCAAACAACAACATGTGTATGCCTTCGTCCCAATCTCTTTTGTTTTCAAAACAATAAGATCTCATCATATTCTTCAATGTCTGATGAAAACGTTCTAACGCACCCTGAGACTCTGGATGATAAGCACTAGACTTATACTGCTTGATCTGGAGCTGGTACATGACTTGTTGAAAAATACCAGACATGAAATTCGAACCTTGGTCCGATTGGACAGCTTTTGGAAGACCAACCAATGTAAAGAATTTAACCAAAGCCTTGACTATGTTAGGTGCCTTAATATTTCTTAGTGGAATGGCTTCAGGAAAGCGTGTGGAAGCACACATAATAGTTAAAAGATACTCATTCCCAGACTTAGTTTTGGGTAGAGGACCTACACAGTCTATAATGACTCTACTAAATGGTTCCTCAATGCTGGAATGGGGTGCAAAGGTGCAACAGGGATTTTCTGATTAGGTTTCCCTACCACCTGATAAGTATGACAAGACCTACAAAAATCAGCCACATCCTGTTTCAACTTGGGCCAAAAGAAGTGATCTAAGATCCTGTTATAAGTCTTGGTCACACCTAGATGCCCTGCCATAGGTACGTCATGAGACAAACTCAGAATATCTTGCCTATACCTCGGTGGGACAACTATTTGATTAACAACCTTCCAGTCTTCCTCGGGAGACGCATCAGGGGGGCGCCACTTGCGCATCAACACACCTGACCTACGGAAGTAACAAACCGGGACTTTCTCAGCCTCTTCCTCACTCAAAGCCCGATTACACAATAAGGAGATTTCAGGATCTTTCTCCTGTTCTACTATAAGCTCCTCTCTAGACAAAGATGATTTACTCATCATGTCAGACAAAGAAGTACCCTTGTTAGGAACAACTCTATTACTATCAAAGTCTACAGGATTGCTCAAAAGATCACACTTGCTATCGACATCCTCTATATCATGAGCCAAGAAAGTGTCACCTAACCCTGGACTATAATGATCCTCAACTACTGCAACATCAGAAACCTTCTTACTCATTGAACGAGTTACAGCACAAGAAGGGAAAATACCAGGAAATTCCTGTTGAATAGTCTCAGCATCATCTGTTTTATCTGGAATACTGGACACTAAGGGATCTACCCTAACTTTCTCTCTCCAGCCAAGTCATTGCCTAAAATGAGCGACACGCCCTCTATGGGAAGTTCCGGTCTAACACCAATGGTGACAGGCCCAGTAACCAAGTCTGACTTTAAATAAACACAATGGAGAGGCACATTAACAAAACCTAACTCTACACCTTGAAGCAAAACACTACTACCAGATGAGGTCTCCTCAGACAAAGGCACTACGCCATCTAATATCAAAGAATGAGAAGCCCCAGTATCGCGCAAAATCTTCACAGGTTTCAAGTTGGTAATATCACTAGTAAGTGAAACAAAACCTTCAGAAATGAAGGGAGAGTACTTCTCCAAGACACTATCAGACTCTGAGCTCTTAATCTCAACAGACACTTTAGAATCTTCCACAATATCACTAAGTTTCTGACTAGGCTTTGACATAGCTAACACAGAAGGAACTGACTGTTTACGCCTTTGCTCCTTACGCTGGAGAGAATAACATTCAGACATAGTATGCCCTACTTTCTTGCAGTAATTACAAACAGGACCAGAAGGAGACCCCACACCTGCCCTATGATCTGTTTTAGAATCAGACTTAGTCTTATCACCTAATTTAGGTTTGTCGTTAGAAGGGCCACTAAAGGTTGGGTTCCTAGGCTGACCAAATTTACTAGTACCTGTGGTACTGTTTTTGTCTTGAGAACTGTTTTTAACAAATGAGCCTTTGTGGGTGAGAGCGTAATCATCAGCCATTGTAGCTGCTTCACTAAGTGTTTCAACTTTTCTCTCATCTAAATGAGTTTTTATGTTTGAGTGGACACAACATTTAAACTCCTCTATCAACAATAATTGCCTCAATTTACCGAAATCCTCATCAATTTCTTTAGAATCACACCACCTATTAAATAATTGTTCCTTTTCTCTGGCAAATTCTACATGAGTTTGTTCATCTCTCTTTCTCGAGTTTCGAAATTTCTGGCGGTAAGCCTCAGGAACTAACTCATAAGCTTTCAAAATAGCTTTCTTGACTACTTGGTAATTTGAAATATCATCAACAGATAAAGAAGAATAAATGTCTCTAGCTTTACCAATCAAGACACTCTGAAGAAGCATTGTAAGCTTATCTTCAGGCCATTTCATACTATCAGCTATTTTCTCAAAATGTAGAAAATACTTGTCAACTTCTTTCTCTTGAAAAGGAGGAACTAACCTAATATTTCTACTGACATCAAAACCTCTGTTTCCTTGTAAACCCCTAAAAGTTGGATTACTTGAACCGTCTTGAGAAGCTAGCTCTAATTCTTTAATTCTAAGTTCTGTTTCAGCTTGAATTTTCTGCTTCTCTAGTTCTAACATCTGATCTCTCTCGATCTCTTTTTCTTTTAATTTTCTTTCCATTTCTTTTTCTCTTAACTCTCTTTCTTTGTCTATTTCTTTTTCTCTTAACTCCTTTTCTATTTCTCTTTCTCTCATTTCTTTCTCTATTTGTTTCATTTTCATTTCATTCTCTATTTGTTTCATTTTCATTTCATGTTCAAGTTCCATTTGTCTAATTTGGATTTCTGAGCTGACTGTTTCCTCTATACTATCTAATGCACTAGAGTCAAATTTGCCATTGTCAACAAAATATCTTATAATTACATTCCTAATTTCAGCTTTCCTCAAATTAGTTTTGATAGTAAGGCCTAAATGTTTACCCAATAATAGTAAATCCTTCTTACTAACTTGCAAAAGAACTTCCAGGGATGGCGCTTTAACAAACTGTTCTACCTGCATAGTAGTCATATTTATCTAGCTGTTGGTTTCAAATGTAAACTCAAAGTTTGTACACACAAATTTTGAAAATTTCTTAATTAATTTTTCAAAGTTAGATTCCACAAATTGAATATCGATCCCGGACGAGCCCCCAATTTCTGTCACATGAACGAATAACAGAAAGGAGAAACCAGCAGCTAAATTCAAAACACAATTTAATTATATATACAATATTATACAGAGATGGTTTACGATATCTAAAGTAATTGGTGGTGGTACAAGACTAGTACGATGATTTAAAGTGTTACTTATCTGTATGCGAATGTCCTGGTATAATCCTTGATCCTTCCAGGTTTCAAATTAACAATAATCACAAATCCACAAGGAAAATTGAATGTCCACAGATGATTTGTAAAGTTCCAGGCAATATGAATAAATCCACACAAAGTGTTGTAATAATCCACAGATAAAGTCACAATAGCTCTCCCAATAGAATCTTATATGGCGCTGTACAATTCTTGATATGTCTTATTACAGGTCTCATTACAGTTCTGATTAGCCTTGGGCAGCTGGAGTATATATAGCTAAACCGTAATTCAAGAATATTGGAGAACCTCCTACTTCTAGAAATATCTAACTAAAAACAGTAAACAAGTAAACACACATAACTTTCTGGAAATAGATCATTCTAGATATCTACTTAAAATCAACATGTTTACAAACATATTTGTTTATACATGATTATATTCTAGAAAGTTCTATAACCTAAATCAATGATATGACCTTCATAGGATGTATTGATAAAAAAAGCTATAGGAGTTATCTCCCTTATCTCATAACTACATGTATTTAGTGTCATACATAACAAATGGTACTAGCTTTAATATGAAGGCTTCAGTGCCGATTTGTGTAAAATCCATTTCCATCCTCAATTTTGGTCGACTAATGGCTATGTGTTACGGAACATTAATCCTGAATCTATCTCACGGAATACCGTTAACACTATATTAATTCCCGAACACACGCCTCACAGCCCCATTATTTCCATTTGGTTTGGCGTTTTCAAATGTCATGTCGGTGTGGTCTGATTGTCGTTTTCATCACTACAACACATCACGTTGGAGGAGCCAGAGAGGGACACTAGGTTAAGTTACGTCAAGAAGAAAATCTCCTGTCGTTGATGTTAGATGTATTATCCAATCTTGTCCAATTTAGTCGTACTGTAGCTCGTTTCGTAATAGTCAAGGTCATGCTATGGAATCAAGAAGAGGCTATAACACTTCTATGGAAGCATGAAACGAAACAAATAAGGATCATCTTATGTATTTGCACGTTACAGAGTTATCTTACTTTGCTGGTCGGTATTGATTATGACATGATGCGTTAGAGAAAACGAGTTATATAATAATGACGTCATAATGGAAACCTAACCGCAAGGGAGGTTACTCTGTAATATGCAAAGACAGAATAGACAAGAGAAAAACAATACCGGCTTCAAGGTATTGAATCCATTAATATTGAAAGGCGAGACCTTTTCCTACTATTATAGATACATGCATGCACACGTGCAGTTACAAAGAATAAAGGAAATAAACTTTAGTTTTTTTAAAGGAAATACACGTTATTTTTGTATTTGTTTTATACCAAAACATTTTGTCTCCCTTTTTCTTGTTAAAACATTTATTTTAAGCATTTTTCCATATCACATGTTAATGTAGGATATAAAACGATTTTATTGCCACAGAACAAATAACAACTATAGTCAGTGATTAAAATAACATCTAAACAATGGGTAGTTTTAACTGCACAACATTAAAATTCTAAATGTTAAATGTCGTATATCGAGCTGTACAACATTCAAAAGCCCGTTACGTTCCAATTTGCCAGTTTTAGTTTATTTATGGAATATCATAAACTTAGTTAAAATGAAATTATTTATTTGAGCTTGTTCGGATCGTAACGAAAGAATAAACGAGGATTTTATGGATAAGATATTTCCTGGAACTCCTTACGCCAGTATTTTCTAGCACTTCATTAAAACTGCATCACCAACAGAAATAGACATGCTCAGAGTAAGACATTTCTCGTAATTTCAGAAGCCGAATTTATCTAAAACTCCTTAAATCCAAATTTCCAACTGAGACAGAGATGCTGAAAATGAGATAATTTCATTAAAACTGATTGGCTTTATCACCAACAGAAACAGAGTTGTTGGGAGTGAGATGATTTGGTTGAAAACATTTAATCCTTAATTTTGAAGCTGAAATTGAATTTATTTTTCGTTTCCGATCAATTTGGCCAAAAAAGGCATATCTGAATTTCAGGTTATTTTCATGTCAGGTTTACTGTCAAGGTCCTTTCCTGGTAAATGTTCCACTTGCATCATGGTGTGCCTTGACTTGTACCCATCTGAGAAAATATCAGGAGTTGCAATCACACCGCTGAGGAATGTTTAGTGATATATAATCATTTGTATCGATACAAGGAAACAGGAATTGTTTCAACGAAACAGAGTTGAGGGAATATTCATCAAAATGTAACCATTGATTTGGTTTTCTTTTTATAAACATAGAATCAATATGGCCACCCAAAAGTAGCAGAGGCGGTTTAACTACTTCTAAACCATGAACTTACTGGATATAAAAGACCGCATCCAGTTCAAAGCAAGGAGCCTATGGCCTTCAGCATTCCGAGGCTACTAGGTATTTTGAGAAATTACAGATAACAAGTTGTTCATCTGACAAAAGGTCACATTTTAACAAGTATTCTTCATTATAGAAAAAAGAAACAAAAGCGCATTTCCGAGAGAAGAAATGTTGCTGAGAATGGGGAGATGCTTAGTCTGCATACCCCGCAGACTTACATATTTGCCGATAATGTATCCCGGAATTCAGTATTACAAGGAGAAACAGAGAGGTTTAAGAATGAGATACAATGAGATGAGATGAGGACTCGGTACGGTTGACTCGGCTTTGATCGGGCTACCCAGTGTTTTATGCACTCAACTAGACATGTACGTGGCTCGGCTCGGTTGAACTTGGCCCACATCACCAGGAGAGAAACAGAGAGACTGGCAAAGAAATGCTTTAGAGGAACGGACTCTTTCATCAAAAGTATTGATAGGAAAAACAAACGTTGTGAACAAGATGACTTCACTCATTTCGTTGAAACGGAATATCCCAGAGAAAAAGAGAGATTGAGAAAGAGAAAATTTCCTAGAAATCCGTAATCCAATATTTTCTGGAACTTCATGCAGCCCGCATCGCCAACAGAAACATAGTTGCTGGCATTGGGACATTTCTTGAAACCCAATAAGCCGCTATTTTCTTAATATTCTAAGATCCGCATTGCCGGCTCAGACAGAGATTCTGAAAATGAAAAAAAATCTTTGAGCTTGTTTGGATCGTAACGAAGAATAAATGGGAATGCAGTGAATGAGGTATTTCCTGGAACTTCTGAATCCAATATTTTCAGGATCTTCATAACGACCGCATCACCAACAGAAACAGAGTTGCTTAGATAAGAGCGAGACATTTCTTGGAAGTTCGTGAGCCAATATTTTCTACATCTCCTTAAATCCGCATTGCCACCTGCAACAGAGATGCTGAAAATGAAATTATTTCTTTGAGATTGTGCGGATCATAACGAAAGAATAACGAGAATGTTATGGATAAGATATGTCCTGGTACTCCTTTAGCCAAGATTTTCTAGAACTCCATTAGAACTACATCACCAACAGAAATAGACATGCTCAGAGTAAGACATTTCTCGAAACTTCAGAAGCCGAAGTTTTCTAAACATCCTTAAATCCAAATTTTCAACTGAGACTGAGATGCTGAAAATGACATGATTTCGTTGATACTGTTTGGCTTCATCACCAACACAAACAGAGTTCTTGGAATTGAGATGATTTGATCAAAAACATTTAATCCTTCGTTTTGAAGCTAAAATTGAATATTTTTCTCGTTTCTGGAAAAAATCCAATGCTCGCAAATAAATTTAAGTGTGCAGAAATCGGAATAGTCGATTTCCGTAAATAATTTGTTAGAAGTCATACTGATAGCAGAGTATAATGGAAAGAAAAAAAAGATATTGAGATAAAATCCGTCATTGCACATAGTTCGCTTAGCCAACATATACATTACCAAAGAGGATTAATTTATGTAAATTATCGAGAAAATGCGAATTGATGCAGGTAAACATTCATCATGACAATTGTGGATAGAAATTAAATTCCTGTATAAGGTAGATAGTATTGTTACAGTCAAACATCATTAACTAGATTGTGTATACGCATCCGATGATGTTTTGTAAACCAAATGATGGTATAACAATAATTCTCTTTTGCAATTTTATATAATTTTCTTGTTGTTTTTACTGATTGACAGATTGTTTTCGTTTTCTGCGTACATGTATTGGATTATTTGGTCCTGATATGTATTTGTTGTTCTATTGTGGTCATTTTGATACCTCATTTGTCTACTTCGGTTGAAAAAATGTCAATGTTATGACTATTTTTCATTTTTCAGTGAAATTCGAGATGGCGGCCATCTTGATGACATCATAACCGGAAGTTCATCCCAACTTATGCAATGTTATCATTTTGATTTGTGATCAGTGGGTCATAAGGGTTAAGAAAAATATTGGTTCGGAGATTTTTTTTTTTTTTTTTTTTTTGGGGGGGGGGGGGGAGGGGGTGAATGTGGGACCCTCATAGCCCATGGCCTATATATGGTTTTTTAAAGACACACGCAAAATCGAGACTATTTAGTTTTCACATTAGATGTGACAATCGCTAACACATTACCCCGCGAAAACGACCGGCAGGACAGTAATTTAAAAGTACGTTTCGGGTCCATTTGATAAGTACGTGATTGCAAATGAATATACATATAACATATGCTATTTAGCATTAGTTAACTAAAGTCATATTTCCTTTTTGAATTAATTTTCTACGAAACAGTATACTTCTAATCATTTTCGGTCACAAGCCGTAATCAAGTTTAAATACTGGTGATAATTTCAACTTATGAGTCTTCAGATTATCAGCCTTTGGACTGTCATGCTTTCGGTTTCGATTGTCTGCCGTCTAGGTACGAGTCTTTAAAGCACCCGACATACATGTACATACCTCAATGTTCCAGGGGAGATAATCCTAGAGTGTCAAGTGTAAATACCAAATATTAGAAACAAAATTTCAATATGACATGCTTTCTTGAAAAACATGACTTGATTAAATAGAAACAAAAAATAACAATTCATTGAAAGCCCACTATCTTTCCGGAGCAATGCATAAAGGCTTCTTAAAAAACACAATAACAACATCAGAAAATATATAGCGATGGCCTAAGATGAGCTTACAGCACCAAACAGCACGAAGTGCGAAGCACTTCTAAGGTAACACATACATGAAAATATAAGAAAAAATTCAATCATCAAAATTCAATCCTACACACCGACAGCTTCAGTTTGCGGCCGCCATTCTTTACCCACTGTAAAAAATCCCATCAGCGTGAATGCGATGCTTTGATCATGCTTTGAAGTCAGTTCATTATATGATCCAACGAACGTAATCTTCATCCGGCAGAAGCTCAGTGCTATTGCTCTTTATTTACAGCGTTCAAGTGACAGACCATCTTTCAATATCTGTTACGGAAATAAAAAAGTCTTTCTTCTCTTACGTGGATTTCCTTCTCAAAGGTCGGTTTTGGGACAAGGATAGAGTGTGAATATATAAATAAAAAAATAATTCGGCCCCATTATTTCCATAAATTGAACTTTTTAACAGTTTATAATTAATGGTTGCTGAAACATCTGGCTGTGCCCTTTAAGGCCTTGCCTTCAGTCATATTATATAATAAGAGTGGGGGGTCATTTCGCTGTTTTGCCGACTGAGGTGACAGTCACGTACCGCACGGTATTTAGGACGACGCGGGAAAACTAGATGACCCGCGTTATCAAAATTAACATTTTATTTATTTTAATCAAATTGTTCAGAGGGTGGTGATACGTGTATTATTAAAGGTAAGTTCATAACCTTTGCTAACATAAATTATTTCGTTTTATATTACGTCGCTTAAAGATACAGAACCTAGCGACAGCCAACATAAAGTTGACAAAATAAAAAAAATAACAAACTTTGTTTTTTCAACAAGTCCAAAAAGTATTAAAGTTTCGTATTTTATGGAATTGAGAATTTAAACATCTGTCTTCGCAAAAAGATCTTCGTTGAGAGCAACAAGATAATCATGGAGTTTTAATTTAGATCATTGTACAAAAAGGTAAAGAATATCCTCAGACCGTTAGTACACATACTAGTTGGGCGACACCTGAAGGATTGTCGCGGATGAAATGAGACGAAGAGAAATGTGAGATAACTCTTGGTGTTACTCCTTAACGGGACCAATTTCAACAGGTTATGGAAAATATACCTTAGTTTGAAGTCATTTCAGGATTTTAGTCTATTTGTCCTCTGCGACCTTGAATAAAGGTCAATATTATTTATTTAAACAACTTGGTAGTTCATTATATAATATATACTGGCAGTTAACATGAAAGATACATTTTAATTGATTGTCTATAAGGAAGGTAATTAAAAATGAAAAATCCTTTTAAGCTACATCCTCAATACTCCTTGAGTTACTATCACTGACGTAATATCCACCTCTTGGCTTTCTTATAGAAAAAATTGGAGCCACTTCAGAAGAAAAAAACTGACCAATCACAGGCTTGCAGAAATCATGTTTAGCTACATTCTCAATATACTCCAGGGTTACTATCACTGACATAATATCCACCCAAGGCCCCTCCTTGTTTTATGTAACATTTCTACTTTTCTGTACATACCCTCCTTGATTTGTGTAACATTTCTGCTTTTCTGTATGTACCCTGCACCCTCCTTGATTTGTTTAACATTTCTACAATTCTGTATGTACCCTGCACCCTCCTTAATTTGTGTAACATTTCTACTTTTCTGTACATACCCTCCTTGATTTGTGTAACATTTCTACATTTCTGTATGTACCCTGCACCCTCCTTGATTTGTGTAACATTTCTACTTTTCTGTATGTACCCTGCACCCTACTTGATTTGTGTAACATTTCTACTTTTCTGTACATACCCTCCTTGATTTGTGTAACATTTCTACATTTCTGTATGTACCCTGCACTCTCCTTAATATGTGTAGCATTTCTATTTTTCTGTATGTAACGTTTACCCTCCTTGATGTGTGTAACATTTCTACATTTCTGTATGTACCGTGCATCCTCCTTGATTTGTGTAACATTTCTACATTTCTGTATGTACCCTGCACTCTCCTTGATTTGTGTAACATTTCTTACATTTCTGTATGTACCCTGCACTCTCCTTAATATGTGTAGCATTTCTATTTTTCTGTATGTAACGTTTACCCTCCTTGATGTGTGTAACATTTCTACATTTCTGTATGTACCGTGCATCCTCCTTGATTTGTGTAACATTTCTTTTCTGTATGTACCCTGCACCCTACTTGAGTTGTGTAACATTTCCTTTCAGTATGTACCGTGCATCCTTCTTGATGTGTGTAATATTTCTACTTTTCTGTATATACCGTGCACCACCCTTCTTGATTTGTGTAACATTACTACTTTTCTGTACGTACCGTGCACCACCTTCCTTGATTTGTGAAACATTTCTACTTATCTGTATGTACCCTGCATCCTTCTTGATTTGTGTAACATTTCTACTTTTCTGTACGTACCGTGCACCACCTTCCTTGATGTGTGTAACATTTCTACTTTTCTGTACGTACCGTGCACCACCTTCCTTGATGTGTGTAACATTTCTACTTTTCTGTATGTACCCTGCACCCTCCTTGATTTGTGTAACATTTCTACTGTTCTGTACGTACCGTGCACCACCTTCCTTGATGTGTGTAACATTTCTACTTTTCTGTAAGTACCGTGCACCACCCTTCTTGATGTGTGTAATATTTCTACTTTTCTGTATGTACCCTGCACCCTCCTTGATTTGTGTAACATTTCTACTTTTCTGTACATACCCTCCCTGATGTGTGTAACATTTCTACATTTCTGTATGTATTATGCACACTCCTTGATGTGTGTAACATTTCTACATTTCTGTATGTACCGTGCACCCTTCTTGATGTGTGTAACATTTCTACAATTCTGTATGTATTATGCGCACTCCTTGATGTGTGTAACATTTCTACTTTTCTGTACGTACCGTGCACCACCCTTCTTGATTTGTGTAACATTTCTACTTTTCTGTACGTACCGTGCACCACCTTCTTTGATGTGTGTAATATTTCTACTTTTCTGTACGTACCGTGCACCATCCTTCTTGATGTGTGTAATATTTCTACTTTTCTGTACATTGTATGTACCCTGCACCCTCCTTGATGTGTGTAACATTTCTACATTTCTGTATGTATTATGCACACTCCTTGATGTGTGTAACATTTCTACTTTTCTGTACGTACCGTGCACCACCCTTGATGTGTGTAATATTTCTACTTTTCTGTATGTACCGTGCACCCTTCTTGATGTGTGTAATATTTCTACTTTTCTGTACGTACCGTGCACCCTTCTTGATGTGTGTAACATTTCTACTTTTCTGTACGTACCGTGCACCCTTCTTGATGTGTGTAACATTTCTACTGTTCTGTACGTACCGTGCACCACCTTCCTTGATGTGTGTAACATTTCTACTTTTCTGTAAGTACCGTGCACCACCCTTCTTGATGTGTGTAATATTTCTACTTTTCTGTATGTACCCTGCACCCTCCTTGATGTGTGTAACATTTCTACATTTCTGTATGTATGTATGCACACTCCTTGATGTGTGTAACATTTCTACTTTTCTGTATGTACCGTGCACCCTTCTTGATGTGTGTAACATTTCTACTTTTCTGTACGTACCGTGCACCACCTTCTTTGATGTGTGTAATATTTCTACTTTTCTGTACGTACCGTGCACCATCCTTCTTGATGTGTGTAATATTTCTACTTTTCTGTACATTGTATGTACCCTGCACCCTCCTTGATGTGTGTAACATTTCTACATTTCTGTATGTATTATGCACACTCCTTGATGTGTGTAACATTTCTACTTTTCTGTACGTACCGTGCACCACCTTCTTGATGTGTGTAATATTTCTACTTTTCTGTATGTACCGTGCACCCTTCTTGATGTGTGTAATATTTCTACTTTTCTGTACGTACCGTGCACCCTTCTTGATGTGTGTAACATTTCTACTTTTCTGTACGTACCGTGCACCCTTCTTGATGTGTGTAACATTTCTACTTTTCTGTACGTACCGTGCACCACCTTCCTTGATGTGTGTAATATTTCTACTTTTCTGTACGTACCGTGCACCCCTTCTTGATGTGTGTAATATTTCTACTTTTCTGTACATTGTATGTACCGTGCACCCTTCTTGATGTGTGTAACATTTCTACTTTTCTGTACGTACCGTGCACACCTTCTTGATGTGTGTAACATTTCTTCTTTTCTGTATGTACCGTGCACCCTTCTTGATGTGTGTAATATTTCTACTTTTCTGTACGTACCGTGCACCCTTCTTGATGTGTGTAACATTTCTACTTTTCTGTACGTACCGTGCACCACCTTCCTTGATGTGTGTAATATTTCTACTTTTCTGTATGTACCCTGCACACTCCTTGATTTGTGTAACATTTCTACTTTTCTGTATGTACCCTGCACCCTCCTTGATTTGTGTAACATTTCTACTTTTCTGTACATACCCTTCCTGATGTGTGTAACATTTCTACATTTCTGTATGTATTATGCACACTCCTTGATGTGTGTAACATTTCTACAATTCTGTACGTACCGTGCACCACCCTTCTTGATGTGTGTAATATTTCTACTTTTCTGTATGTACCGTGCACCCTTCTTGATGTGTGTAATATTTCTACTTTTCTGTATGTACCGTGCACCCTTCTTGATGTGTGTAATATTTCTACTTTTCTGTACGTACCGTGCACCCTTCTTGATTTGTGTAACATTTCTACTTTTCTGTACGTACCGTGCACTCTTCTTGATGTGTGTAACATTTCTACTTTTCTGTATGTACCGTGCACCCTTCTTGATGTGTGTAACATTTCTTCTTTTCTGTATGTACCATGCACACTCCTTGATTTGTGTAACATTTCTACTTTTCTGTATGTACCGTGCACCCTTCTTGATGTGTGTAACATTTCTACTTTTCTGTACGTACCGTGCACCCTCTTGATGTGTGTAATATTTCTACTTTTCTGTACGTACCGTGCACCCTTCTGGATGTGTGTAACATTTCTACTTTTCTGTACGTACCGAGCACTACCTTCCTTGATGTGTGTAACATTTCTACTTTTCTGTATGTACCCTGCACCCTTCTTGATTGGTGTAATATTTCTACTTTTCTGTATGTACCCTGCACCCTTCTTGATGTGTGTAACATTTCTTCTTTTCTGTATGTACCCTGCACCCTCCTTGATTGGTGTAACATTTCTTCTTTTTTGTATGTACCATGCATCCTTCTTGATGTGTGTAACATTTCTACTTTTCTGTACGTACCACACTCCCTTATAGCTCAGCGGATTTGTGCACAAATACATAAGAAATGTGCTATTTTGGTTACAAGCATGAAACTTAGTATGCTTCTAGATAAATATATTATAGGTAAATTAAGATTAGGAGCCATCTGAAATCATGTCTGTTTTTAGCTTTAGGCGCCATTCAAGATGGCCGCCATTCAGAATTTTCGCTTAAATAGAAAGATCGATATAGGATTGTCAAATATCAGTTAAATGCTACAAAAGAGGTTCCAAAATGCAGGAAATGATGCGTGTGGTATGATAGAATTCAAAATGATTAAATTTAAATACCATCAAAATTCAAAATGGGCGCCAAAAAAGGTAAAATTAATTGCATTTTCCAAAATCAGTGTCCAATTTTCAACATAACCTATTTATTCAATTCTTTGGTGGCTTATTGTTTTCAACATGATCCCAGTATTATTCCACAATAGGCAAGATGATTTTAATATTGGACGCTTTTCCGGTTGTGCCATGGTCAAAATGGACGCCATATTGAATTTCCGCCAAAACTTTAAAATACCAGTAATTTATCGAACATTTTAAATAAGATGCTATTCGGAATTGTTTTTATCACGCCTAACAAGCATTATCTTAAAAATAACGAAGGTGGTCATTATTATGAAGATGTTTTAGAAACATATGCGCCATTTTAAATTGATGGGTACACAATATTTTAATAACCAAGATTTCTTTGATGTATTCTATCGATTGCATTCTTGTTAGCACGTGTACCTAGTTTATAAAGGGTAAATATGTGAAAAATATTTTGGTTGACGAAACTAGCTACATGGTTTTTTAGTCTAGATCACAAAATCTATGTGATATGGTTACTTGCCCATATAAAACATATGGTTGTACTATGAAAAATACATCCAGAAATAACAAAAGGAAACTTCGCAATGCACAAAACGGCCATTTTCGTCCATGGTAATGACCAGGTTCATGAGCAAACCAATGCTATAATCAAGAGCGAACGAGGTGTTTTTGAATTTATACCAAAGCCCTAAGCTTTGAGGCTTTGGATTGTTGCAGGACCAGAATTAGTCATAATCACAACAGAATTCGAAACATCCATTAAGAACCCCAACACAGATAAATAAATACATAAAACATTACAAGTCATCACAAACATACTCGAAACTTGGTTGATGTGTTAACTGGAATCCCTTCATGCAGTCGTGGTCTTGTAAGACTCGACACAAGGGATATAGCCGACTTGTTGATAGTCACACAGTTCAGAATATAGACAGTGAATGTAAAGGCAACCAGAAATTTTAGGCCTTTACTAAAGATTACCTCGTGGACAGGTCAAACGCAATTGCAGAGCCAATTAGAAAGAACAAACTGGCCAAATTCAGCCAACCATCCAAAAGAGAGACATCTTAAACAAGTTTGCAAATATCCTCATTGAAGAAATAATCGCTTTCCTTAAGACTTTATATCGCTTGCCAGTCAAGACCTAGCTGAGAATCACGCCTGTCCACCATCACTCTGTCATCTTAAGTAAGGCTTGAAATCTGATCCGATTACCTCCAGACGTATGTGGAACCTCTGAGAACAGAAGATTTGAAGGAACAGTTATAGTAAACATTCTCAGATTAGTTTGTTTTATAACATTCGAAAACTACGCACAATATGTTTTTCCTGTCTTATCTGAACAAGAACTTCTCTCGCCCTGCAATCATAAGGAAGGCAACGCGAGGATGATCCTCCATATGACAGATGCTGTTAACGAAGTGTATGAAAAAATTCCCATCCAAACAGTGGACAGACACCGAAGTTGTTGCCTTAGTAGTAGCAGCTGTTACCAAATTCAGCATAAGCGAAGTATGGGTGGCCTTTGGAACTAAGAATTATCGTAACATCCCTGCTCATGATACTGTCTCCGCTAGTGGCCCCGAGAAATCATTAGCCCTTCCATTATTCCATGCCTACACCGGGCGTGACCCTGTATCAGCATTAATACACAAGGCACGAAAACAGCTTGGGATACATGAAAGATATATGGAGAAGCAACTCAAGCATTTCTAGAATTATCACAGTGACCAGAAGAGATACCAAGTGAGGTTTTCAGTACATTAGAAAAATTTTCACTGCTCATGTATGCTAAAACTATGCTAAAACCACAGATGAGGCAATACTGAAACTGTTAACAGAGAAAGGCAGAACACTGGACATGATCCCGCCAACTACAGGTGCATTTGAGCAACACACAAAAAGTGCAACATATCAGGGAGTATGCAACCAAAGCGATCATGGATTCACTGAGTCCTGACAAATAGGGATGGGTCATTGAGGATGGTTGGAAGCCGAAGGACGATAGTACCGGTTTCATGTAAGAGTGAGGGTGTTAACTGTAATACGAACTGAAGGATTATCACGGCGACATATTGTCAACTCGAATTAGGTCTTTTCCTGGATGTGAAACCTGCGAGTGGTCTTTAGAGTAAGTGAAGACTGGTATATTAACATTTCACTTATTATAGACTGACAGAAAATGTTTGCATTGTGGTATTTGGAAGCGTGGTTGGTATTCTGCGGTCGTCTTTCACCTTTCAAATTCCACAATGATTCGCATTTCTGTGTCAGGAATGCTACTCCAATAACAAAACCAAACGCAAGCCCTTTCACGACTCGGGGTTTCTCTTTGTGATGTCGAATTAGGTTGAATTAAGCCTTGAATGTGGAATATGCAACTGGTGAAGTCAGCTAAGTTTTAACAGACAGACTGGCAGTAAATGCTTAAATTATTGTTTTGGGTACTTACTTGGTGATCTGCTGTCGCCTTTTCCCCTTCATAAACCACAATGATTCCTATAAATTTCTCTATGAATAATCTGCTAGAAATCCCTACAACCATCATGCATGTAAAATTATATATAATATTTTTCCATCAAAAATTGAAACCAGGGGTTTCTTATGTGAAGTTGATGACCCTATCTGAGTGTCTGAGTCCACCCTTTGTTTGAACTCGGCCATGATTCATATGGGTCCATTATATTTGACGGATATTCCAATCAAAAGTAAAGATATAATTATTGTGAATATATTATACAATCGGTCTTTATCAACTCATAACTTAAAATGTAAATATGGTCCTATTTTGCGTTTTGCTGACTCACTATTTTGTTGTTTTGATGTTTGATGACAATAATGCAAATCATTATTTGATAACATATTTTCGGTGTAAATTAATACGTTATTCGACCATTGTTTGGTATTTTTAATGAAAACGATAATGAAAAGGATCATATATTTGAAGGAAATTGATATTTTTAGTGTTTGTAGCGGCCATTTTGAAAAATGGCTGCCATATTTGTCTAGGAATTTTTTTCAAGTGGCTCCTTATCAGAAATCACTCAGAATATGTATCTTAACATATATGCCAAGTTTCATGCTTGTAACCATAATAGCACAATTATGTCACCAATCCGCCGGGCTATTATCAGTGATTACCTTTCTATGATAATGATTATGCAATTAAAATGATTTTTAACGTTAATTTTGAGTGTGCATTGAATATGTCTAGACTATCATTGCAAAAACACTGGTCGTATTTCAGCTGCCAGATCAATATTAACACCAGTAAACAATAAACGGACATTTAGACATTCCTTGATTGTTGTGATAACACTGGCCTGATCACTACAAATCAATGCAAGTGTGAATGCCAAGTCACGTTAAACTCCGTGTCGGTACATGTAGAACTGATAAAATAATATTCTATTGACAAAGCATTGTTGATATAGTTTGTTAATGAAAAAGGCAAATCAAAACAATAGTACTGATTTTGTGACCTGGATTCGGACATAATATATAAACACAACACATATTATAATACATTGTCGAATTATCTTAACATTTTTTTGACGATTTTGGAATAATGAATATGTTTCAAAATTATACGTCAACGTTCAAGGTACAACAAAACATATTCTGCACGCATGAAATCCATAATGTTATTTTACTTAAACCAAATATGTTTACACGATATACTATACACGAATACTTTAAAAAAGATAACTTTTTTATCCTATTAAATTTTAAGTAAATAGAACCATAAACTTAAAAATGCGCCTTCCTCTTTTCATGCATCGAAATGTTAAAAGAATTATCGTCGACCTCAGGTCATTTAAGGACTCCTGTATGCAATGTGTTGCAGTGTATGAATTCCTTGTGCGGTAGTTGGATGTTTTTCTCCGGGTACTCCGACTTTCCTCCACCGACAAACCTGGCACGTCCTTACATAAATCTAGCTGTTAATAGGACACTCAACAGATAAAACCCAAACCCATGTGTGAATATCTGTATGTTTTGGAAGCTGCCGTATATTTGTTTTGTGTATCATTTTTAATAGTACAAACTCTTGCCTTTTTAGCGATAAATCATTGAATCATACCGCCGAAGTTACCAAACACACATATTATACTGACAACAGACACATACCTGTTACCTATCTTTTTGATAAAAGCTTAGCAAGAGCAGAAACTCCATTATATAGTCTATGGGGTAGAACCCAGTACCGTCCTCAAAATGACGAGCGCTCAGTTATCTAAAGTCAAAGTGAGGCCGCCTCAAGTAAGGTGTTAGGAATAAAAAAAAAGTCAATTACGAAGAAGGTCAAAGATAATATCCAATTATTAGCTGCCTTTTATAATCTAGCACCAGAAACTTTGCTAACGCGCTACCACCAGGGCATTTAATACAGCTTTTACATAGTGAGAGAGCACTTCCGATCAGCTAGCAATGTGCCATTATACCTAGTGACTTGACTGAATTGACTGAAATAACTTAGAGTGACATAACATATATTTGTGTGAAATAACAAAACATAATGAAATGTAAAAAAGATTTATTTCAATACAAGCATAACAAAATATATCGCAAAGGTAAAAAATATACAAATTGTCGTTCTGGTCCACGTTGTTCACATTATTTTTATGACGAAAACGATGCATTCGGACGTATAAATCGTGATCATACTTTATCTAAAAGAACTCTATTGCAATTGAATGAAATTTATAGAGGTACAAAGATAAGTTAAAGCACGATTGCACCTATTGCCTCCCCTTTCTACTTCAGGACAAATGAAAAACAAATGTTCCGCGAAACCAGAACCAGTAATCTTAACGAGAAATAATCATGACTAATAAATAATATAATCATGTATGCGTTGCTAATTCTTTCATACCTACACATGTAATAGTGGCTGGTCTAGGGCAATATACTCATGTCGCCTTAGGCTATATTGCATGGCTACCCATGCAATAAAGCCTCGTGACGTCATGGCGTCAAAAAATCTCTATTTCCTCAGTAAAATTTTAACATATTTTCACAAAATTGACTGGTTTTACTATAAAAGATGCAAGCAACGGAATTTGTGTTGAAAATATCACGTAATTTTTCTTGTATAGAAATTGACTTCCAGTTGTGGATTTCTTCGAATTTATTTCAAAATGGCAGGATGTTATAGTTGTAAAATTGCAATAAAACGTTGGGGTATGAAAGAAAAATACTCTTTCATATGAGGATATGAAGGATAGGGATATTCTACCCTCGGGATCACAAAATGTTGCAAAACCCTCGGCAAGCCTCGGGTTTTACTACATTTTGTGACCCTCGGGTAGAATATCCCTATCCTTCATATCCTCATATGAAAGAGTCTTATAATATAAGCTCGGGAAATGCTTTGTTATTTGATGAAGATATTTCCAACTTCAGATCTATGTACAATGTACATGTAACTTCACGGTATAACACATGTATGTAATCCTGCTGTATTGACTGTTTATGATATAGTCAATCAAATTTTAGAATACTTTATTTTAATTTTATTTTCATTTTTTACATTCACGTTCAGTGATACTTCAGGACTCCCTTTTCTCTGAGAAACACACTTGAAATTCATGACCTAATCATCGTCCTGTCCAAAATCTATGTAGAATACTTAACGATGCAACGAGTATACAGAAGGTCATGTATGCATGTGCGCATGTGTTTGGTTACATGTTTAGATTAGAAAATACAATAAATGTATTAAATGTTGACACTGTAACAATAAAGTTTTCCATATAAACATTTTTATGGATATGCAAATACTATAAAAATGGATATCGAATTAACAAGGATTTATGTACCGTATAAAAATGAACAAGAGACATAAAACGGTAAATCATGGTTAAAATCATTTTAAAGACAAGCTTAAGCTTATAAACTATACAGATAAAAATCAAACCATAGCGGGTAATATTAACCAAGATTAATAAAACAAGATAAAATAGATTCAAAGTTGATTACTTTCTGATATGTTGAGTTTTCTAACACAAAAGCTTCACCTAAATCACCGTTCTTATTAGACGTTTCAGGAAGTCATTTAACCATTACCCCCAACTTGAAAAAGGTGATTTGTTGCATTTGTCTACTGTAGCAATTTCTATAGGGCCAATCATTTAGTTTTTTTTTCTAATTTTCACACGATGAACCTTTCACGGTTGCTGCGATTCCAGCTAATACATTGAAATCCGACGCCAGGAAGATATAGGAGGAGTTGTAAGCAATCTGGTTCAGCTGGGCCCTGTCGATACCGCTTCCGATTCCAACGCAAGCGACGAGCACACCTTCGTTACGTAGCAAGGAACTAATTCCCGAACTATCGCCTGATCGTCCATCCGTCATGAGAATTATGACTTTGTTTGCTTCAGGTCGTGCTCCATACGTGGTGGTAAGCGAGAAATCTTTTACAAACTCTAAACCGGCCTTGATATCCGTTCCGCCTGAGGTGTAAACAATGGCATTAATCGCCGGGCCTATTCTTCCAACACTATAATGTTCATTGAGCCAGAATTCATTATTTGCTGCTGAAGAAAACTTAGCAACGCTGACCTGAATTTTTTCTGGACCTAATTCAAGCCCAGCGGTGTAATTTTGGATGAAATATTTCATAAGTACGAAGTTTGCAGATCCAATACTTCCGGAGGCATCCAGAAGGAATACGACATCTGTTATCGAACTGCAGTCTGTAAAGCATTCAATATCGTGTAGTTGTGTTTATTAGCAAGGGATTATATGTCGCGTAACTCGCAGTCAAGTTAACTTCCGGGAAAATTTATACCAGGGCATCTAATGGAACGATTGATAGGAAATGATAATTATTACATTATATCATATGTATAAATTATTTTTGTTAGAAATGGACAAATTCGTGATTATTTCTAACCGCAAATTTCTATTAATTAGGAAATAGTGGAATATTTTCATTCCGTAACATTAAACAACTACACAGATAAACATAGTTAAATCATTGGTTCCTTTAGTGATGTTGAAAATCAGACAAATTCATACAATTACATGTGAGCTTATGTCTAGCTTACACGTATTACGGAATAACATTTTTGGACCAATTATTCTTGAAATTTTATTCAAGAAATGATGCATGTTTGTACGGAAATAGTTCGTTTCTATTTCTATTTTAGAAAATGAAATCTAAATGATTGAAAAGGATATTTTTAATTGATTTGAATTTAATTGGTATGAAAGTGTATGACATATATATTTAATTGACGAGAATTTAATTGGTGTGACAGTATAGCACGTCTATTGAATTGATGTTCATTTAATCGGTATGACAGTATAACACATATATATGATTGATGTCAATGTAATAGGTATGGCAGTACATTGTATAACACATGTAATAAATTACCTTACCTGCGGAATATAGAAATAACGATAAATATAACCAATGTATGTAACAGATATAAATACATCCTTTTAATTATTAGTTATATTAAAAAGCACCCTACATGTATCCTTCTCGCCTCAGATTATTACCAATTAATCAAAGATGGATTTAATCTGCCTTTATAATTTGAGCATAAAACGCCTTCAGTATTGAACGATTTATATGAGTCACAAGTTCAGGTGTTTGATGGTTATATATTGACTATATTTAAATCAACTTACCATATGTAGTATCTTCACCTAAACCAAAGAAATAAACAATGTGTAAATGTGTGTTATTGATATGCTTCACCGTCTGTTAAATTAGGCTTTTACCCTTTCTCTTGTATAATGTGCATAGCATTTACTACACTAAAATATATATCATTTTATAGTTATCCATAATGGAGACATGTCAGTACCTACAGATCATATATTAACCTATATACTTGTGTTTACAGATTATTATAAAAGATGCAATACCAGATTTTTGATATGATGATTAAAACTTAACTTAAACGAAATCACACACATATATAAACTATTGTTAAAGAATGACAAATCCACTAATGTCACATTCTATTATAAACCAAACTTACGTTGCTTTTCCAGCTTATTTCCTTTGAAACTTCGAAGGTATTTACATATTATCTGCCCTTGCGAATATATATTGATAATGACGTCACGTTTTTTTAGCATAAAAACATACTTTTTAGGAGAAAACGACGTGAGTATCGCTCACACAATATTGACGTCATAATGAACACCTACAGGCAAGGGAGGGTAACTCTGTAATATGCAAAGACGTTTAAAAAAATCAATATAATACAATTTACCGGCGATAACGGTAACGGTGGCTGGATTCAGGTCTGTGAGTGGACTGTCCGGAAGTTGGTCAGACACACCCGGGAGAGTGTCTGTGAAAGCTGTTATGATGTCGGTGGGGGTCAGTTTGGTTTTGATCACATTATTCGAACCGTAATCGACTACCCAATCCAATTCTATGAACATGGCAAGTTGCACGTTGACACTGCCTTGCCTAATAAAACAAAAAACAGAAATGATTTCACTACAATGTATATAGCCATTTGCTAGAAAATACAAAATACAACTAACAATTCAACAGCAAACTTAAGCTCAGTAATATAAGTTGTAATTGAAATTTGAGTCTTTTTTCAGGAGACAGAACATTATCGTCTGTAAACCCATTTGTAGATGATAATTATACACTTCTAAAGTATACTTACTCGAGTGCTACTACTTTGCTTTTCTTGTAGTTTTTGTTTAAAACGCTTTGGCTGTACACGTAGTTTGTCTGAAAAATACAGATGATTCAAATTAAAACAAAAACAAAATTTAAAATTCTCAAAGGGTCTCAATAACTGATGTAATTGATATAAAGGTGTATAAGATCATAAGGTGTGTGTTTGTGGATAGTGCAAACGAATTACTATATTACTATATTATAGTGTTTCATGTAATAGTTGTTTCCCTTGACATACAAAGACAGACGAATATACGGCGACGCCAGCTAAGGCGACTATTAAAAGGTATTTGGAAGCTATTGGAAGACCTAAATGTAGAATACCTGCTTATAACCTTGAGTAGCCTAATAGTTGAAAATTTATGCAAATATATTTTAATCTTTTTTTGTTAGATACACAAAAAACATATTCAACAACGTTATGTAAATGATGATATAAACTACTGTATACCATCCTCGATAATCCAGGGGTTACTATCAGTTACGTTATATCCTCCCCTGGACTATCATGTAGTAAAAGTTAAGGCAGTCCATGAGTAAAAAATCTGAACCAATTACAGGCCTTCAAAGATTTTGTTTGAAGACTACAGATAGAGCGACAACCAAATTCAAAGCCACACAATCAACCACAGTGTACCGTTTTATGGCTCTTTTGTTGTACATCAAAGTACTTAATTACTAGTACCTGTTCTATTTTGTTGCCTTCAGATTTTCAATAAAATATTCTAGGGATGATTATAGTGTCAGCTATATAAATTTCATAATTATTTAAATTTTTACAAATTTTACATAGAGGGACCAATTGTTTTGAACAAATCAGTTGAAATGGTCCCAAAGCGTAGATTTATCACTGGGATATAAATAAACACTTACTTCGCCTTCAATTTTGTCAGCAAAGCTTTTGAATTCAGGGCTATTTGTGTCTGCAAAAGCTGGGATCCATGTTGTGGTTTGTAAGTGAAAGTTCCCCTTAAAATCTGGATGAAATATATGACATATAGGATTGGATTAGGGATTTCATAATCAAGGTATTAAAGTCATTATAAGTCATAAAATGAATGCATAGTGTTAAGAAACGGTATCAGAGCGCAGGATTATATACATAACCATAATACTCGATCATCTTATGAGATGGTGTCTCCTGGTCCGCTTTAGCAGGGACTCTGCAGTTAGGGTGTTAGAATTGTACCTGCTTCCCCTTTTCATGCTCGTAAAAGGTGACCAAATTTAGGATATTATTGTATCTCTTCTGAGTTTTTCCTCTGACCGAAACACACCACAGTTTATAGCAGAGGTTGTTTTTATTCCTGTTAGGTACCCAGTATAAATGAAGTGGGACGACTGTGTTGTCAGTTGTCAGTATAATGTGACCGGGAGGGTTGTTTTTGTTTCGTGTCTCTGGCGGAAAGCGTAAATGAGATATCACTATACAAATAACAAACTATTACAAAGAGACACAACACAAAAAAATGCACTCTCTCAACGCTAACGAGTAAAATAAGTAATGATCTTTTATATCTGATACCGAATGATATGATGCATCCTACCTGCAAAGTCCACCACCATATCAATGGAACTGCTGCTCTGGTTAGACGCCAGCTTGTCATTAGTGGCCACACATTGGAATTCTGTTCCATTTAGGTCCGAATCGGCAAGAAAATCGTAAGTCTGAGTGATATATCTATAACAGGAATCGTCAATGTCACCAACGGATAGTATCGGGACTTCATCGGACTTGACGAAATCAGACGAGTTCCTTGATTTTATGAAGAGGTCGAGGCTTCCTCCCTCTGTCGCCAGTCTACCGGAACAGTTTATACTGTAACGTTCCCCTTCCTCAACTGTGATGTTTCCTTCTAGTGTAACCCCACTGGCGATATCTATGAATGACATTATTAATTATTATTGGCATTTTAAAGTTATATGATTATCATTTAACTTGTTGTTCAGTATACGAAGTCACTGTACACATATCGGATAATTTAGTAAAGCATATTTAATCACATTAGTTCATCAAATAATATCAATAGTACTATCGCATTAACCAAGTAAGACAATTAGTTACATCATAGAAGTAAAATATTGCAAGAACTGGACTCAATGGCTAAAGAAGGAAACAACTACATGTTGTTGCAATTAGCTTTTTTTCTGATATCATATGCAGCATTTGGTACATATAATAAGCAGTACTCAAACATACAGCTGGACTAGACAGACAAAAACAATATAAAATTTGTTATATAAATTTGAAGTTATAAAGTCTTACCGGAAATGATAACAGTTGATGTTTGATTGATGACGTTTCCCACAAATCCAAACGTGCACATATATCTCCCTCGTGCAGTACAGTGTGTAGTCGTGTTTGGAAACAAAATACTGAAAATCATAACCTCACCGTTTCGCTGTAATCCTACTTGATACAAATCAATGCCCCCGACGACTGTTCCATTTGGATAGGCTCTACCGCGTATATCAGTATTATCTACGGAAACTATACTGAAATCTTCCCAGTCTGATGGTGGATAGCGGACGTTACAGTTGATGGTAAACTCCTCTCCGGGGGTCGTGATTGTATCATTCATTTCAATCTCTGAAACAATAATATAATGTACCATTTTCAAAGCACGAATAATGCTTTTGCTATCAAAACGTATCCGACGATGTTCAACAAAAAGCAAAGAAATCCAATGAAACCTAATAAAACATTATTTTCTGCTCATGGTGTTTTACATATATACATGTAAGTCCTAATGAATGCAATGTTGCTTTTGTCGTCTATACTGTCCCTACAGATATATATTCATTAGATTACAATCATCATGATATCGTACGAAAAACGCAGATTAAACACAGAAAATGTAAAACAGGTAAGCACGTATCTACATGCTGCTCGTAGTATTGGAAACTAAAAGGGAAAATGTGATCACAGGTAACTAATTATTAACGGCTGTTCGAAATACAAGCTACATTGTACATGACTTTTAAGTCTGTTGTTTCATTTAGCTTAGAATTTGCTAAATTAATTAGTAATTATTATAATATTATCATAACATATGTTGCATTTTATTGGCTTGGTTCCTATAATTATTTTAAAATTTTGTTTATCTTACCTGGAATAATGATGTCAGCTGTTTTATTTATAAGGTCACTGCTAAATACCATTGTACACAGGTAGCTCCCCCTCGTCTCAAGATGTGTAGTAATATTTGGGAATAATATACTGATAGTCATGTCCTCATTGCTTTGTTGTAATTCTACTGTATAGGCATTGTTACCCCTGACAACCGTTCCGTTTGGATACACTCGACCGTGTATATCAGCATTATCTACTGAAACTATACTGAAATCTTCCCAGTCTGATGGTGGATAGCGGACGATACAGCTCATGGTGATCGCTTGACCAGGTGCGGTGATTGAATCATTCATCTCCATTACTGAAACATTGATAACGTAATGACTATGTTTCAAAGGTTATCTTGATAGTGTAATACTTAATTAGTTTGTTGGTCATTATGTTATAGTATTCACTGGTTATTTAACTAGATTATAAAATGGATGAAGCAATGAAATGCAATTCGTCATTTCATAATGGAATGGATTTCTTTTTTTATGGGGGGGGGGTGTTAAAGAATAACATTGTTTACATTATTTACCCGGAGGAAGGTAAGGGGTTGTCGTTACTGAAGGTGTCGTTGGATGTGACGTCACAGTTACTGCGGTTCCGGCCGTGGTATAAGTAGCTGATGTGACCACGATAGATCCGGGCACCACTGTATACCGGCCCAGTGTCCCTACAGATCCTATATATACTGTGATCGCCATTATATACACATTGTTGTCCGGAATCGTGAAAACCCCGGATATGGTCAGGACAAGAGATGCTGTTATACTCCCATTTCTGAAAATGATAAACAAAAACAAATAAAATGTTAAATACTTTTTTTCATGTTCGTATAGTTATATTTATATCTAGTCTAAACATTATTGAAATGAACCTAAAATAAATGAAATCATTTTATATATCAATAGGTAAATGTATAGTTTTGTAGTGTCAACCAGATGTTTATTCAGTTACGATTACCTGAGAGATTCAAGTCTACATTCACGGAATGTATCCTTTGGAAAATCTGGATAAGATTTTATGGCTTTCTCAATCTACAATAGAAATCAAATTCAAACAGGTAGCAGCGACGGTATGGAGAAAAAAAAAGAACATAAATAAAAATTGGATACATATTGCTACCAAGAATATATATATATAGGATTATTGTTGGTAATACCAACAGAACAGACATATTGAATGTCTTTTCGAAACGATTTTTCCCTTTATCAAGTTAAAAAAATGAAGATAAAATATACACTTTACGGATATAGGGATTAGATGAAGAACGGAAAATATTGTTACGTTTTCACGGAATAGTAAAAGTATAGAAATCCTTTATAATATTAACGTGGTTGCCAAAATACAAAGTCAGTGATAAAATGTATGGAGGTAGCATTTTGGATTTGAATTTTCAAAAAAAAAAAAAAAAAAAAAGTTTTGCAAAAACTAGTATAGCCATCAGCGCAAAATACACAATAGAATAGAAGTTTTACCTCAATACTTAGTTCTAGTTCAGTCGACCTGAACACCGAAGAAGACGTGTCAGCCATGTCGGGAAGAAACCGGTCAGATAGTGTCAGGTCAAGTTTCACAGTTCCTAGTGAGAAAAGATAATCCATTATACTTTATGGACTATATCAAGATTGACCTTGCTGTCTACACAATCTGACTCTTTACGTGTTTACGTGTTTGGAAATTAGAAGGCAAATGAGGGATATCATGTGCCGCTCAATGGTCAATACAATATTTACATGAATATACCTCATTGCCATATGCATACATTTGATTTTTGCTTGGCTCATTGTAAATTTAGAGGTTAAAGGTGAAAGAGTGAAAAGTTCTAAATAACTAAATATTAGAGTAAATTGATATAAAACATGACCTAGGATTACTTACCAGTTGTGGAAGGTGTTTCTGAAAAATAAATTAAAAAAGATCACCGTCTTATTTTCTGACATTGACTATCTACATGTTTATTTTGTTTTCAAATCTTAATTGACATTTTTAATTTGTTATTTTATTTGTACTTTTAATGAAGTTTAAATCTAAATTCAAATAACGTTTTTTAGTCTCCTTTTTGTTATTTTGAGGTCGTTATAGGAAATCGTAATCATTCAAATGTCAGGTTGCTCAGGTATTATCGTCTGCATCTTATGTAATTTTAAGCAGTCAAAGATTATTCATTTTAATGCCAACACATTTCTGCAAAAACCAAAGTTGCAGATGTACGCAATAATGGATACAAGAACTTTTTCTATATAATTTGCCATATCTCTAATAACCTTCGGTGAAGATGTAGATAAATAACAGCGGTACAGCCACCATAACTGCTACAGTAAGTATTGCGAGAACCGAAACAGTCACACATGCGTTGCTTTTTCTTCTGTCAGGTGGTGGCAAATACAGTTTGATATCCCTATTTTGTCTTCTCTCCTGTGGTGGCAAAGGCAGTCTGATATCCCTGCTTTGTCCTCTGTCCGCTGGTGGCAATGATCGATTGATTTCCCTGGTTTGTCTTCTCCCAAGTGGTGGCAAAGGCAGTTTTACATCCGGGGGTTTGATTCGGCGGGGTTTGCGGTAGTCTTCATACTCGTCTCTTTTGTTTGGCTAACGAATTAAAACGAATGAAATAAACTATGATTATTCCAAGATATTACAAATTCATAAACGTCCTTTTTCAGAACAAAAAAGTAAATTTTCAAATTAGCTACAAAAATATAGGTTAAAACTGTTGAAATCAATACCGAACATGAAATTTACCATGTCTGCATGACCATAACACTTAATATAGATAATAAAATAATTTGTGTGTATATAAATGTTTGTTTAAAAAAGATGACATCAACTAGTCATTCCTGTTTTCCAGCAATCATTGCCAAACTTTGTACCTTGACCAGTGAATTGAAACTGATGAATATGTAAACCCTCGATATTTTTTTATGTATCTCATTCTATAAACTCACTGTATTGACAAATTCGATTGGTTCATAAAATTACGTGAACAAAACGTCGGGTATGTCTCCCTCAAAGGTCATATTCCACCTCTTCGGAAACGATAATTGTCATCAGACTATTTCGTTTTTACGTTTGAAAAAAGTCTAGTATTCTATCAACGTGTGTTGAAGTTAGTTACCACCTACATAATTTTGCCAATCAATTGAGTATTTCTTATTGACTATAGTCAGTATTGCAATGTGTTCAAATACTAAGAATGATGATTTCATACATTATCCAAATATTTCTTATCGATTGTAGTCAGTATTTCGATGTGTTCAAATACTAAGAATGATGATTTTTTTTACATTATCTCAATATTCGGAACATATTCTAATATACAGAATATATCCCAATATCTGGAACATATCTCAATATCCTAAACATATCCCAATATCCGGAATAAATCCCAATATCCGGAACATATCCCATTGACAGGAACCTACCTGTTTCCAGTAATTAGCCGGCATGTTGAGAGCCATCTTATACCAGGCAGGTGACACGGTCGCGATTCCAACAAAGTCGTCATAGTCTTCTGGTATTGATTCAGCCGTGTCGTTGTAGTAAATCCCACTAGATGTTTCAGCAGCTTCATTTACATACTCACCTGTTCATGCAAAAATAATATTATTAATGAGCATAAATGTAAGATGTATGAAACGATACTTGTACTAAACGTGTCGAGACCGATGTATTCACAGACCACTTATTGTTGTATTGCCTTGGAACATAAACTAACAAAGACGACATGATTATATACCAACATGTGCAGTTATGTGCAATTATATATCCTTCATTCATTCATATATCTGAACTGGCCGTTTTTGATTTTTTTTATAAAAAACAAAAAAATACTAGTGCAAACTACAATGTATGAAATAGTTTTGTTACAGAGCTCTTACAGTACTTAATTGTATATACATGCCATACTTACGAAAAATATAATTTGAAAAAAACCCAAACAAACGATATGGTAATAATAACAAACGTATTTACTTATAACTATCTTACTTGCTCTCCTTGTTTGCCGATCCATGACTTTCACTGCGCCGATTTTATTTCATGTTTTCCTTTGCTGTTAAATTATAAAACTATATCAGCATTTTAAAATCAGCATGGACAGAAATAAACGCTTAAAGATGCTCCACCGCGGACAGAGCATACATGACATTCATCATTAGAACAATAATTGGTGTTTAATATTGTATATATATGTCTAATTAACACAAAAAATAATATAAGATAATTTATTTTGCCTTTGGTGCATGTGCAATCAGTACTTCATTCCATATAGGATATAGTGCCACGGATTTTTTTCGGGATGCAATTAATTATCTTTTATATTTTCAACTTGAAGCAAAATTAGAAGCTCAAACTTTTCAATGGTGGTAATTGTGTAAAGTAAGTAACTTTTGTAACTGAAGAAAAATACTAAATCGTCTGCTCCTGTTTTTGATAGTGAAAAAATACCATTTGTCAGCGGTGGAGCATCTTTAAAGTTATATGTGCCGTAACTGAACAAAATTTTGACATGTTATTTTTTCTTCATGAATCTATTGAAAACCACAAGGTTTGATGAATTAAGCTGTGAAAGTCATTCAAATGACTTCCGATGCCTTATAAATATTAGCTACAACACATACATTATATACTGTAAAGTTGTTGTATCTTATACGTTATGTATGTTCAGATGGAAACATACCTGCAGATATCACATTACAATTACTAATAACACTGTAAAAATGTGAAATGAAATTGTAGACCACAATTTGGCTTCATGGTCTGACTGTATGTTCTCATTTCAATTCACTATAGATGTAAATATCATGATTTTTGACAGTACTGCCAAAAATCATTTTCAGCTCTTATATGTGCTTGTAAAATAAAAACCTATGGATTGAAAGTAGTGTAATTCTCAAAATAATGGTTACTTTCGGTAAAGAATAACATATAAAAAGCTCATCTTGATTCGTGAGTATGAAAAATACGGCACATATAACTTTAATATTCATTGTTTAACATAACACTATTAAGTTATTTTGATAAGCCTGTTTAGTATCGTTTGTTTTATTCACATATACTACACATTGTGTAAATAAGTCAAACTGGTGTGATAAAACAAAATCATTATACCTATATTTCACATATTGCATATCTGAAGCCCATCGCATTTTTAGAAGTCATTTAAATGTCTAGTCATTGGGAATACAATCAAGACAAACTATTTGATATTTAATGCGTCGATATTGTTTGTTGACAATGGGTAGATATTCAAATGACACCAAAAAATGCGACTACAAACAGTATTAATACGTAGATTCCAACCTAGGGGATGGCCTATATTTTTGGTTTAAGTATGTACTATAAAGGCTAATTTTTTTATAGATATACGTTCCATTTCGAAATTTGGTATCTCACTTTATATTGCATTTACGTTGCGTTATTGATCTTGGTATTCGCGCGTTTATAAAAAAAGGTTTAAAATTTCCCTATGGTTAAAACATGTCTGTAATATTTATTTTACTTAAATGGTACCTGACGTTAGTAAAAATGTTTACATGAATTTAAATGTTTTAACAAAGGCTGTCGCGGTTCCCTTTATATTCTACGCAGTAAAAAAACTTATGAATAGTGTGGCAATGAATACCATTACTTGATGTTACAAGTGCTCACAATGACGTATTACTACTCTCACAGCCAGGAATAATTTAGGACGGATCCTTTTTACACAGTGCTTTTGTATGGCGGTAGAATGCGTGTTTGCTAATGCCAGAAAATCCTTATTCCAACCAGCTTGATTTTAACTTGTTATACTACACATTTTATAACTACAAAATGTTATAATTAATTTTTCTTTGTTTTCATTCCAAATCTGGCTTTCTGATTGGCCAATATTTTTTTTGCATACCACTATGAAAAAAATCCGAGAATGGCGTGAAACCCCGACGTTATCGTGACGTCGCAATAGAGATATTGACGTTGCGTATTGATTCGGAAAAAAAATCCCTTGAAAAAACACTCTAATGTTACATTTAAACATACTTCATTTTATCAAATAGAAAATTATAAGTATTGATGTCAGTATTTTTTAATTTTATCGAGTTATGAAAAAAAAATTATGTAAAACTTTTGTGAGAATCCGCTACGCGGATTCACACAGTTTGCAAACGATTTTTTTTCATAACCCAATAAAGTTAAAAATTAGTGAAATGAAGGTATAACACAAAATTCAGGTTGTAAATATCGAAGCGCTTTAGGGATCAACCAACTAAATAAAAAAAGACCTTCGAGGAGGTCAAGGTCACGGTGACCGAGCCAGACAACACTGTACAGGGCTCCGATAAAGATCTATGTTTTCTTATATTTTGATGGAACTGTGCTACACAGCTTTTGGCAGTATGATGTCTGAGGAAGAGTTCTAACGAATACGTGTGGAAATTGGCACAGACTTACACGTAAAAGTTGATTTTGAAACACTTTTCTAAGAGACAATGATGTGACTCCGGTGAGATCTACTCACCCCACACCTGTATACTTCTACAGTGGATCTGGTGTACATACAACTGTACCTACTGTATATAATATTTACACTTATAGACTATAGTCATGTCGACTCCAAGAGGTACTTTCAACTCCAATAAGGGGAAATTTAAAGGACGTGATGAGAAATCTGTAGAGGAAAGTTCTTGTGGATATTTATAACAAACTTGAGAGTCTAATCACTAGTGACACTATGGAAAAAATGATACATAAACTCAAAAGTGATATCAGAAAAGAAAATGAGGACATGATTCAGAAACTTGAGAGTCGGATTTTCGACTTAGAGAATAGCAATGACAGACTAAAACAAACAGTCCAGAGTCAAGAAGAAACAATCATCGAGCTACAGAAGGTACAATGTGAAGTGTACTCTAAATACAATGACTTAGAGAGCAACACGGTAGGAAGAATTCCATCCGTATATCCGGACTCCGGGATACCTCAGATTCCGAATCCGTAGATGACTGTGTTAAAACTGTTGTGTCTTTTGTAAACCGTAAGTTGAACATTCCCGTACAGAGTGAGGACATTGACATTGCTCACAGGCTAGGTAAATTCAATAAAGATCGTCCAAGGAACATTATTGTAAAGTTTGTCCATAGACGGAAAAAGCACGAGATCATCCGCGCGAGACGACAGCTGAAGGGTACCGGCATGACTGTTTTTGAAGATCTAACAAGACTTAACCAACAAAAACTGAAAACAGCATACAATTTGAACTGTGTTAAGAATTCGTATAGCGTAGATGGAAAATTATTTGTGATTCTGGAAAACGGCAAAAAACGTAGAATCCTGTTTGATACTCCTTTGGAAGAAGATTTCCTGCTGAATGACACAAATTTCAGAAGGAATATATAGAAATATAGACCTACTTGTACAAGTACTTTCACAATCTGAAATACATGTAACTGAGATTTCATTACAAAAGGTCGGTAATGGACTATAGGTAGTGGACAGCACTACCGCCAGAGACTAAGTCTCTGGATTACCGATCCGCGATAAACATTTTATTGTGATTACTGTGAATTTTTGTGTTGTGCATAATTATTCTTGTTTGGATTAAAAAAAAATGGAATATTTAAATTTCTGTGAGTAAGGTAAGTGCGAGTTGATGTTATATTGAATTGTGAGCAAAAACTGTAACGTTAAATGTTCTTCGAGAGTAGTTTCCTCGATATGGGAAAACAAAAAACACAGATTTTGTGTTCATGTACAGTATACATAGTTTTTTCATGTTTGCTATTTTCATTTGTATGTCCATTTTTGTAGTTCTTCTCGATGGTAATAATTCAGAAACATGTATATTTATGTTTCTGATACCATAACTCATGTAAATCTCTGTAAGAGTGGCCTCCCTTTACCTGTCTATATTTCTGTTCCGTTAATTTCCTGTCTGATTTGTAATCAGAAATATATTTCTGTCGCAATGAATGCCTCTGAAATATACAGATAGATGTATCAGTCAAATTTTGCCCTCTATATTCAAATGTGAGTTGTATTCTTTTTATTATCAAATAAGGATTTCCCTTTAGATATTTTTTTTTCTTATCCGGATTTAATTTGGATAAGGTTTTCTTATATAGATTTGTACTTCCGTTTCCGGTATGTAAGTCTTTGTCATTGGTGCGTTTGATTTGAATACAAATATATGTTTCAGTTAATGCGCCAATATGACAAAGACACAACAGTAAAGTAAGCGAGCGAGCACGGTGTGGGAAGAGTAGTGACCGAACTAGGCCTACCATGTATATGTTTTTTATTGTATCCTATCTACCCCTTTTCTGTTCTCTTCTTTCCTACTCTGTTTTTCTAGATGGCAAGTTATACTTAAGAAATTGGAATTGTTGCAACAATAACGCACGTTGGAAATTTCTTTATATTTATCGTGTTCCACAGTACCTTCTCTACGTGATTTATTCAGTATGCCTACTGCAACCAGCTATTAGAAGCAAGCATGATGACATGTTTTGTAACTTTGGTTTCATAATTAGTTGAGAGTGTCAAGATACTATCAGCAAACTGTCAGGGTCTGTCGGATAAGTTCAAGCGTAAAGATGTCTTTGCATATTTAAGAGACAAAAGTTATAATATATACTGCATTCAAGACACACATTTTACCAAAGAAAAGGAAATACTAATACGCAATGAATGGGGTTATAACTGTCATTTCAATTCTTTTAAATCTAACTCACGGGGTGTTGCTGTACTAATTAACAATAATTTTGATTGCAGGATCAAAAAGGAAAAGATAGACTCGTCTGGTAATTTTTTAGCATTAGACTTGGAAATTGAAGGTAAAAATATAACATTAATCAATATTTATGGTCCAAACTCCGATTGTCCTGATTTTTTTACAAGAGTGGAAGATACTATCCTTGACTTTAATAATGATAAATATATAATCTGTGGTGATTTTAACTTAGTTATTGACCCTGAGCTGGACTATGACAAAAGCTATAAAAAAATCAATAATCCAAAGGCTAGAGAGAAAGTTTTAAATTTAATAGAAAATTTAGATATGGTAGATGTTTTTAGGGAACAGCATACAAATTTGAAACGTTATACATGGCGAAAACATTCACCTGTAAAACAATCAAGATTAGATTTTTTTCTTGTTTCTCGAAATATATTGTCAAGTGTTTCTGAAGCAAATATTGATGCAGGGTATAGGTCTGATCATTCTTTTCCAAAGATTGTTTTAAAATTTTATGACTTCAAAAAAGGTAAAGGGCTTTGGAAATTTAACAACTCATTATTACATGATCAAGAATATTTGAACCTGGTAAACAATACAATTAAATCTGTAAAAGCACAGTACTGTCTGCCAATATATAATCTTGACTCTATTGATAATATTCAGGATAGCAGCCTACAATTTATAATAAATGATCAACTCTTTCTTGAGACACTTTTAATGGAAATAAGAGGAAGAACAATATCATATTCATCTTTTAAAAAGAAACAAAAGAATTTAAGAGAAAACAATCTGAAAGAAGATATTAGTAAACTTGAAAATCAAACTACTGTTGATATAGATCTAGATGAATTGAATAGAAAAAAGAAGGAATTAGAAGAGATTCGTTTGGAAAAACTTAAAGGTAGTGTAATTCGGTCAAAAGCTTTATGGATAGAGGAAGGGGAAAAGCCTACACAATATTTTTTAAATCTAGAAAGTAGAAATTATGTATCAAAAATTATTCCAAAACTTGAGAAAGAAAATGGAGAGTTTATCACTAATCAAGATGAAATTCTTAGTGAAGTTAAATCCTTTTATGAACAATTATACTCTGTTGACAAGAACATTGAGGAAGTAGATTTAGAAGAATTTTTAGAAGGTTGTGAAGTTCCAAAATTAAATAATACAGAATCTTCGAGTATGGAGGGTCTAATAACGTTTGAAGAAGCATCAACAACTCTTAAAAATATGAAAAATAATAAAAGTCCGGGATCGGATGGATACACTTCAGAGTTTTTCAAATGTTTTTGGAGTAAATTGGGGTTTTTCGTTGTTCGTTCTATTAATTATGGGTACTTAAATGGTCAACTTTCAATCACACAACGTCAGGGCATTATCACCTGTATTCCAAAGCCAAACAAATCAAAATACTTTATTAAAAACTGGCGTCCAATTTCTTTATTAAACATTGTATATAAAATAGCTTCTGGGACAATAGCTAACAGGATTAAAAATATTTTGGGTAAAATTTTGAATTCAGACCAGACAGGTTTTATTTCTGGACGATATTTAGGAGAAAATACAAGATTAATTTATGACATTATGCAATACACTGAGGAATATGATATCCCTGGAATGTTGTTAATAATTGATTTCGAAAAAGCTTTTGACTCCGTTTCCTGGAAATTTATTGATAAAACTCTAATATACTTTAATTTTGGAAATAGTTTAAGAAATTGGATAAAAGTTTTACATCATAATGCTAGCTCTGCAATTAATCAAGGAGGTAATTTGTCTTCATTTTTTAATATTATGCGCGGTTGTCGTCAAGGCGATCCAATCGCTCCTTATATTTTTATCATCTGTGCGGAAGTCTTAGCTATTCGTATTAGAAATAACAGAAACATTGTTGGTATAAATATAGAAAATTGTAGTATTTTAAATTCTCAATATGCTGATGACACTTCTCTAATACTTGATGGATCTGAAAACTCTTTGAAGGCAGCTGTTACAGAATTAAATATTTATGCCAAAATTTCAGGACTTAAAATAAATACAGGAAAATCACAGGTTATTTGGATAGGCAGTAAAAAGTATAGTAATGATACACTTATTCCGAGCTTGAACTTACAATGGGGAGTTACTAAATTTACACTTCTTGGTATTGACTTTCATGTTGATCTTCATAAAATACCAAAAATGAACTTTGATAAAAAATTATGTAAACTAAAAAATTTAATACAAACATGGAACAAAAGGAAAATATCTCCTATTGGTAGAGTGTGTATCATAAAATCTCTCTTAATTTCTCAGTTAAATCATCTTTTTATTTCACTTCCAAATCCAGATGAAAATTTTGTAAAACATCTTAACACAGTTCTTTTTAATTTTCTTTGGAATAGCAACTCAGATAAAGTTAAGCGAGATGTAGTTATCCAAAATTATATAGATGGAGGTTTGAAAATGATTCATCTTTCATCGTTTATAGACTCGTTAAAGATAGGGTGGATAAGAAGAATTTTTAGATCAAATGGTAAATGGCAAATGATTCTAAAAACTAAAGTAAACTTTCTTTATCTGGCAAACTGTGGAAGTGAATATCTGAATAAAATTTTATCTAATTGTAAGAATGATTTTTGGAAGGATGTATTTACAGCATGGTTCAAACTAAGAATAAAGGATAATCAATTAGAAGCGGAAAAACACTCTGTTCTTAAGACACCAATTTGGTACAATAAAAACATTACTGTTGGAAATAAAACGATTTTCTACCAATCATGGTTTAGAAAGGGAATTTCAATTATACAAGACCTGTTAAAAAGTGTTTCTCCATGTTCATTCCTAACATATGATGAATTTTGTAATAGTTATGGTGTAATAAGTAATTATCTTCAATATAATGGACTGATATCCAGCATTAAAAAGTATCTCTGAAGAATATAAATTTACCAAATGAAATACTATTTTATCCAATTATTCCTTTTAGTCTTGAAATTATACTGAAAAACATTTGTGGAGTCCAAGATTTTTATAGAGCACTTGTCAAAAACAATACTGTAATAACTGGTCAAGCTAAATGGGGAACCTCTTTTGACTACGATCAAGAAACATGGAAAGATATATATAATATACCCTTCATCTCTACCAATAATACTAAACTTCAGTGGCTTCAGTTCCGAATCTCCCATTATATACTAACAACTAACACTTATCTTTGTAAAATTGGTCTCTCTAATAATCCTTATTGTTTGTTATGTGCTTTAGAAAGGGAGACAATCACTCATCTATTTTGGGAATGCTCTGAAGTTCAGGATTTTTTAGCTAATTTTGAAAGTCTTTTAGATATTCTGTTTATACCATTTGCAATTAATAAAGAAACTATACTTTTCGGAAAATTTAATCATAACGGAATATATCAAAGAATCGATAATGAAATTGTTCTTTTTATCAAACACTATATTTATAAAACAAGATGTTTACATGGTTCTTTAAATGTGACAGCTTTTTTAAACTGTATTAAAGACTATTATTATGTTCAAAGATATATAGCTTATAAAAAAGGAGAAAAAACTTTTAAAAAATTTACCAAAGACTGGAAAAAATGGATAAAGCTAATAGAACTCACAAATCCCTGACAGTTGCACATATCTTTTATTAAAATAGAATATATATTTATTTGTTGTCATACATACATGTGTCATGCTTGCTTTTGATCAGGATGTTGAGCAGTAATTTTTAATTCAATTGTAACTATCAAATATAGAATGACTATCTAACTCCTTGCCTCCTTCTTCTTTTTTCTTTTCTTTTTTTTTTCTTTTTTTCCCCTTCTTTCTTTCTTTTTCTTTCTTTACTTTTTTTTTTGTTTTAATCGTGTTTTCATTTAGTTGATTCATTATTCTTCATATAAGAATATATCTACATTTAAATATTATACTTCACGATCTCTCGTTTCTAGTTCATCCCATTATCCCTTCTTTCCTTCCCAATTCTTTGTTCTTTTTTATTTTTTTTCTCTCCCTCCCCTCTCTCTATAAAAAAAATCAAACAATGAAATTATAATGATGAATGAAAGAATGGCAGAGTGAAAGATGTGCATGGAAGATAACTATATCAATAATTCATGAATATGTGATTGATGTAAAACTGATGTATTGTTTGACAAAAAATAAAAAATTACAAAAAAAAAAAAAAAAAAGACCTTCGAAATGGCCCCTGTGTATACAAGATTGAGCCCAGGATAGAATTTTAACCCGGCCGCTGATTGGCTGGCTAATTATGAATTTCAAAAGTAAAAATGTTTTCTGACAGGTAATTATTCCTAGATAACCATGATATGAATTTGGAAATTCATATTGAGATTTAGGCTCAAAACATCAACTTTGATAATGAATAGGTAAAAGCATTAGAATTTCAGGATTTTTTTAGTGCAAAATGCGCCTGATTTCAGTAAAGTTACCCTGGTTGGAGTTTGAGCAGAAGGACCCAAACTTTTTTTTTTCTATTTAGTGTTATATGAGAACCTAGACTTTAATTATAGAACACAATAGCTAACTAATATTCCTTTGTTTTAATAATACAGCACAAAACTTTAACAAAGTTTAACACTGTGGTCTATGTAAAATTATTTAGTTGGTTGCTCTCTTTATATTGAGAATACACTCATGATCAGGTGTTTGGCTTATACATGTAGCTCCATAACATAAATACATCTTTTTAAGTTAATCATTACAATGCAATGAAAACCCACAGAATTCTTAATCCGTGAGATTCTTTTTTTATATGACAGCATTCTGCTGTTGTTTCAGCCAATCAAATACGGCGTTACAAACGGCGACGTCATTCTTTACGTTATGAGATGACGTAGGCTTTTTAAGTTGTTGAATTTTGTTTGTTCCGTGCACTTAAAATTGCGTCATGTGCTTTTATTGGTTGTTGATAATATTATACCTTCCTTTTAGGCGAAGTCTATAAGACAAAATTTTTTGTTGATATCTTATCATTCCTTTCAACCATCAACCTACATTAAAACTTAGTCTTAAAGCAAACAATGACTGAAGTAAATTACTACTGACACTTAAAATACAGGTAGTTATACAAAGAAATATAATGACAATGTAGTAATGACATTATGCTATCACCAGCGGTATATGTAGTCGGAAAACAGTTTAAGATCAGTCAACCTATTCACTTTATTTACAAGTTACAATATTCGTTCAAAAGACCTAAAGAATTAAGGATATTCAGATTTAAATGCAATGTGTATGAAGTCATAATATACATGTGGCCTTTAATTTACCGTCACGACCATGCGCTACAGTATATTTAATGACTTGTATATATGTCATTTATTGTGTGATCTATAAAGTCCGTACAAACTCCCTATCATTACACATGGTTAATTATCTTGTTTAAAGGGGATTTAGAACGCACACCATTGTCAAGTAAAGACATATCAACATACATTTGAGATTTAGTCATACTGCAATTATAAGTCAGGTCAGTATACATGTATCTTGTACGCATACTTTACATATTAATTGCATTATGTAGATTTGTTTTCCCTTTTTGACGTATGTAATACTAGGTTATACAGAGCTTATACTTATGTAATACTAGGTTATACAGAGCTTATACTTATGTAATACTAGGTTATACAGAGCTTATACGTATGTAATACTAGGTTATACAGAGCTTATACGTATGTAATACTAGGTTATACAGAGCTTATACGTATGTAATACTAGGTTATACAGAGCTTATACGTATGTAATACTAGGTTATACAGAGCTTATACGTATGTAATACTAGGTTATACAGAGCTTATACGTATGTAATACTAGGTTATACAGAGCTTATACGTATGTAATACTAGGTTATACAGAGCTTATACGTATGTAATACTAGGTTATACAGAGCTTATACGTATGTAATACTAGGTTATACAGAGCTTATACGTATGTAATACTAGGTTATACAGAGCTTATACGTATGTAATACTAGGTTATACAGAGCTTATACGTATGTAATACTAGGTTATACAGAGCTTATACGTATGTAATACTAGGTTATACAGAGCTTATACGTATGTAATACTAGGTTATTAGAGCTTATACGTATGTAATACTAGGTTATAAGAGCTTATACGTATGTAATACTAGGTTATACAGAGCTTATACGTATGTAATACTAGGTTATATAGAGCTTATACGTATGTAATACTAGGTTATACAGAGCTTATACGTATGTAATACTAGGTTATATACAGAGCTTATACGTATGTAATACTAGGTTATACAGAGCTTATACGTATGTAATACTAGGTTATACAGAGATTATACGTTATGTAATACTAGGTTATATACAGAGCTTATACGTATGTAATACTAGGTTATACAGAGATTATACGTATGTAATACTAGGTTATACAGAGCTTATACGTATGTAATACTAGGTTATACAGAGCTTATACGTATGTAATACTAGGTTATACAGAGCTTATACGTATGTAATACTAGGTTATACAGAGCTTATACGTATGTAATACTAGGTTATACAGAGCTTAAACGTATGTAATATACTAGGGTATACAGAGCTTATACGTATGTAATACAAGGTTATATCAGAGCTTTATACGTATGTAATACTAGGGTTTATAGAGCTTATACGTATGTAATACTAGGTTATACAGAGCTTATACGTATGTAATACTAGGTTATACAGAGCTTATACGTATGTAATACTAGGTTATACAGAGCTTGTACGTATGTAATACTAGGTTATACAGAGCTTATACGTATGTAATACTAGGTTATACAGAGCTTATACGTATGTAATACTAGGTTATACAGAGCTTATACGTATGTAAGTACTAGGTTATACAGAGCTTATACGTATGTAATACTAGGTTATACAGAGCTTATACGTATGTAATACTAGGTTATACAGAGCTTATACGTATGTAATACTAGGCTTATTATACAGAGCTTATACGTATGTAATACTAGGTTATACAGAGCTTATACGTATGTAATACTAGGTTATACAGAGCTTTATTATGTTATACTAGGTTATACAGAGCTATATACGTATGTAATACTAGGTTATACAGAGCTTATATACGTATGTAATACTAGGTTATACAGAGCTTATACGTATGTAATACTAGGTTATATAGAGCTTATACGTATGTAATACTAGGTTATACAGAGCTTATACGTATGTAATACTAGGTTATTACAGAGCTTATACGTATGTAATACTAGGTTATACAGAGCTTATACGTATGTAATACTAGGTTATACAGAGCTTTTTACGTATGTAATACTAGGTTATATAGAGCTTATACGTATGTAATACTAGGTTATACAGAGCCTTATAGTATGTAATACTAGGTTATACAGAGCTTATACGTATGTAATACTAGGTTATACAGAGCTTATACGTATGTAATACTAGGTTATACAGAGCTTATACGTATGTAATACTAGGTTATATACAGAGCTTATACGTATGTAATACTAGGTTATACAGAGCTTATACGTATGTAATACTAGGTTATACAGAGCTTATACGTATGTAATACTAGGTTATATACAGAGCTTATACGTATGTAATACCTAGGTTATACAGAGCTTATATACGTATGTAATACTAGGTTATACAGAGTTATACGTATGTAATACTAGGTTATACAGAGCTTATACGTATGTAATACTAGGTTATACAGGCTTATACGTATGTAATACTAGGTTATACAGAGCTTATACGTATGTAATACTAGTTATACAGAGCTTATACGTATGTAATACTAGGTTATATAGAGCTTATACGTATGTAATACTAGGTTATACAGAGCTTATACGTATGTAATACTAGGTTATACAGAGCTTATACGTATGTAATACTAGGTTATACAGAGCTTATACGTATGTAATACTAGGTTAATACAGAGCTTATATACTTATGTAATACTAGGTTATACAGAGCTTATACGTATGTAATACTAGGTTATACAGAGCTTATACGTATGTAATATCTACTAGGTTATACAGAGCTTATACGTATGTAATACTAAGTTTATAGAGCTTATACGTATGTAATACTAGGCTTTATGCTTTATACTGGTATTATGAAGCTTAATAAAAACAGGTATGTAATACTAGTATTGATCTAATACTAGGTTGATGACAGACTTATGTATGTAATACTAGGTTATTGATCTCGCTTATAGTATGTATTGATGAAAGACTAAATAAAAAACAGGTATGTAATACTAGTTTTATTGATCTCTCGGCTAATTAATACTGTATTGATGTAACTAAATAAAACTAGGTATGTAATACTACGGCTTAGTACTATGTAATTGGTTATACAGACTTAACAGTATGTAATACTAGGTTTTATTGATCTCTCGTATAGTATCTGTATTGATGAAAGGTTATAAAAACAGATGTAATACTCGTTTTATACTTCGGCTGTAGTATCTGTATTGATACTAAAAACAAGGTATGTATATGTACTAGTTTTATTGATCTCTCGGCTGTATACTGTAGATGATGAAATAGACTAAATAAAAACAGGTATGTAATACTAGTTTTATTATCTCTCGGCTGTACTAGCCTTTACGTATGTAATACTAGGTTATACAGAGCTTATACGTTGTAATACTAGGTTATTATAGAGCTTATACGTATGTAATACTAGGTTAATACAGAGATTATACGTATGTAATACTAGGTTATATAGAGCTTATACGTATGTAATACTAGGTTATACAGAGCTTATACGTAAGTATATCTAGGTTATTATAGAGCGCTTATACGTATGTTATACTAGGTTATTAGAGTCTATAGTATGTAATACTAGGTTATACAGAGATTGTAAGTCATTGTAATTACTAGGTTATATAGTACTGTATTCGTATGTATATACTAGGTTATATCAGGAGCTTATACGTATTGTTATACTAGGGTATATAGAGCTTATTACAGTATCGGCTGTATACGTATGATACTGAGTCTTAAGGATGTTAATACTAGTTTTTATATCTCTCGAGCTTAAGTACGTATTGATGAAAGACTAAATAAAAACTACAGGTATGTAATACTAGTTTTTAATTGATCTCTCGGCTGTAGTAGCTGTATTGATGAAAGACTAAATAAAAAAACAGGTATGTAATACTTTTTATTGATCTCTCGGCTGTAGTATCTAATAAAGACTAAATAAAAAACAGTATGTAATACTAGTTTTATTTGATCTCTCGGCTTAGTATCTGTATTGATAAAGACTAGGTTATTAATACTATTTTATTTGACTCTCGTGTAGTATGTAATTGATAAAGGTTAAAAACAGGTATGTAATACTAGTTTTATTGATCTCTCGGCTGTAGTATACTGTATTGATGAAAGACTAAATATATGTAATACTAGTTTTATTGTATGTTATACTAGGTTATATACTTATTGTGATCTCTGTAAAAACTAGGTTAAAACAGAGCTTATACGTATGTAATACTAGGTTATATCTCTCGGCTGTAGTAGCTTATTGATGAAAGACTAAATAAAAACAGGTATGTAATACTAGTCGTTTTATTGATCAGATATAGTACTATTGTTGAATAAAGACTAAATAAAAACAGTATTAATACTAGTTTTATTGATCTCTCGTATGTAATACTGTATAATGAAAGACTAAATAAAAACAGGTATGTAATACAGAGCTTATTGATCTATATACTAGTTGATGAAAGACTAAATAAAAACAGTATGTAATACTAGGTTATATCTCTCGGCTTAGTATCGTATGATAAAGACTAAATAAAAACAGGTATGTAATACTAGTTTTATTGATCTCTCGGCTATAGTACTGTATTGATGAAAGACTTAAAAAACACGTATGTAATACTAGTTTTATTATCTCTCGTATAGAGATTAGTACTGTATTGATGAAAGATAAAAACTAGGTATGTATATACTCGTTTTATTGATCTCTATGTAGTATCTGTATTGATGAAAGACTAAATAAAAACAGGTATGTAATACTACATTTTACTCTGATCTGGCTGTAGTATCTGTGTTTGATGAAAGACTAAATAAAACAGTATGTAATACTAGTTTATATTGATCTTCGACGTATGTAATATAGGTTTTGATAAAGAGCTTAAATAAAAACAGGTATGTAATACTAGTTTTATACATGATTATACTATAGTATCTGTATTGATGAAAGAGACTAAATAAAAACAGGTATGTAATACTAGTTTTTTTGATCTCTCGGCTGTAGTAGCTGTATTGATGAAAGACTAAATAAAAACAGGTATGTAATACTAGTTTTATTGATCTCTCGGCTGTAGTATCTGTATTGATGAAAGACTAAATAAAAAACAGGTATGTAATACTAGTTTATATTGATCTGTATGTATACTAGGTTATATTGATGAAAGACTAAATAAAAACAGTATGTAATACTAGTTTTATATCTCTCGCTATACGTATGTATTATTATACAATACTAAATAAAAACAGGTATGTAATACTAGTTTTATTGAGATCTCGGCTGTAGTATCTGTATTGATGAAAGACTAAATAGGAAACAGGTATGTAATACTAATTTATTGATCTCTACAGAGCTTATATAGAAAGACTAAATAAAAACAGGTATGTAATACTAGTATTATTGATCTCTCGGCTGTAGTAGCTAGATGAAAGACTTATAAACAGGTATGAGCTTATACGTATGTTTTACTTGATCTCTCGGCTATAGTAACTGTATTGACTAAATAAAAACAGGTATGTAATACTAGTTATTGATCTAGGTTATATCTGTAGATGAAAGACTAAATAAAAACAGGTATGTAATACTAGTTTTATTGATAATACTGTATTGATGAAAGACTAAATAAAAACAGGTATGTAATACTAGGTTTTATTGAGCTCTCTACGTATGTAGTATCTGTATTGATGAAAGACTAAATAAAAACAGGTATGTAATACTAGTTTTATTGATCTTATACTGTATGTAATCTAGGTATTGATGAAGAGACTAAATAAAAACAGGTATGTAATACTAGGTTTATTGATCAGAGGCTTATACGTATGAATAAAGACTATTAGTTTTATTGATACTATGTAATGAAAGACTAAATACTAGGTTGTAATTGATTATAACGTATGTAATACTAGGTATACAGTAGCTTATACGTATGTAATACTAAATTAAACAGGTATGTAATACTAGTTTTATTGATCTCTCGTATAGTATGTAATACTAGGTTAAAGAGACTAAATAAAAACAGATGTAATACTATACTGTATGTATATAGTTTGATACAGACTAAATACAGGTATGTAATACTAGTTTTATTGATCTCTCGGCTTATACGTATGTAAGAAAGACTAGGTATGTAATACTAGTTTTATTGATCTCTCGTGTAGTACTGTATTGATAAGACGTGTAAAACACTAGTTATACTAGTTTTTATTGACGGCTATGTATTGAATGAAAGACTAAAGTAAAATACTAGGTATGTAATTATTTTATTGATCTCTCGGCTGTACAGAGCTTATAAAGACTAAATAAAAACAGGTATGTAATACTAGGTTTTACTAGGTAATAAAAACAGGTATGTAATGTTATACTAGGTTTTATATCTAGGGTTATACAGTATGCTAATAATAGACGTAAATACAGACTAGCTTTATACTCGTATGTAATACTAGGTTATTTCAGGGCTAAATAAAAACAGGTATGTAATACTATAGGTTATATAGTGCTTATACGTATGTAATGACCTAGACTTATAACAATAGGTCTGTAATACTAGTTTATTTGATCTCTCGAGCTTAATACGTACAATAGGTAATACAGAGACTAAATAAATACAGTATGTAATACTAGGTTGTTATTGAGGGCTTTTAAGTATGTAATACTAGGTTATACAGAGCTTATACGTATAGTTATACTATGAAAGACTATACAGGCTATGTTTACGTATGTCTCGGCTGTCTAGGGTATTATACAGAGCTTTTACAGGTATGTATTTACTAGGGTTATTGACAGAGGCTGTATTCGTATGTAAATACTAGGTTATACAGAGCCTATACAGTATGTATTACTAGGTTATCTATAGAGCTTATACTGTATGTAAATAGGTTTTTTAGAGCTTATACGTATGTAATACTGGTTTTATAGAGCTTATACTTATGTATTACTAGGTCTGATATAGAGCTAAATATGGTATGTAATTTAGGTATTTATATTCGTAGCGTATATCTAGGGTATTCCTGATGCTTATACGTATGTAATTCTAGGTTATACAGATGCTTATTCACGTATGTCTATACTGGTTATACAGAGGCTTATTACGTATGTAATTCTAGTTTTACATTGCATTTTTAGTATGTAACTAGGTTTGTATATGAAAGCCTTATTACAGTCATGTAATACTAGGTTATTATTGAGCTTATACGTATGTAATACTAGGTTATTGTGCTAAATAAATACAGTATGTAATACTAGGTTTGTAAGATCTTATACGTATGTATTACTAGGTGTATTTAGAGCTTATACTTATGTAATGTCTAGGTTTTATAGTAGATCTCGTCGGCTTAGATTATACTGTATGTAATACTAGGTTTATATAGAGCTTAGAAGTACGTATGTAATAATAGGTTTACAGATCTCTCGCTGTATACTGTATGTAATGAATAGGTTATTATAGAGCAGGTATACGTATGTAATACTAGGTATTTATAGAGCTTATACTTATGTAATAGACTAGGTTATATAGAGCTTATACGTATGTTTATACTAGGTTTATAGGAGCTTCTACGTATGTATTAATTGGTTAGATTAGAGCTTTTACGTATGTAATACATAGGTACTATATAGAGCTTATACGTATGTAATACTAGGTTATTTAGAGCTTCATACGTATGGTAAGTTACTAGGTTATACAGGGCTTATACCGTATGTAATTTCTACGGTTATATAGTGCTTAATACATATGTAATACTAGGTTATACAAGAGCTTATACGTAATTGTTATACAGTACTAGGTTATACAGAGCTTATACGCTATGTAATACTAGGGTATTACAGAGCTTATTCGTATGTTATTACTTGGCTTTTATAGTAGCTTTATTCGTATGTTTTACTCTGGTTTTATCAGAGGCTTTTACGTATGTAATAATAGGTTTTATAGAGCTTATACGTATGTAGCCTATACTAGGTTATACAGAGCTTATACGTATGTAATTCTAGGTTATTAACAGGGCTTATACGTATGTTATACTTGGTTATACAGGGCTTAATTCGTATGTAATTACTAGGTTATATAGAGAGTGTTAACGTTTGGTATACTAGGTTATATAGAGCTTATACGTATGTAATACTAGGTTATTTACAGAGCTTATACGTATGTAATACTAGGTTATTACAAGAGCTTATACGTATGTAATACTAGGTTATACAGAGCTTATTCGTATGTAATTCTATGGTTATACGGAGTCCTTCTTACGTATGTAATACTAGGTTATAACAGAGATCTATCACGTATGTCTAATACTAGGTTATAAACATGGGATTATACGTATGTAATACTAGGTTATACAGAGCTTATACGTATGTTAATCTAGGTTATACAGAGCTTATTTACGTATGTAATAATAGGTGTATACAGAGCTTATACGTATGTAAATACTAGATTATACCGAGCTTATACGTATGTAATACTAGATTATATTGAGATTAGTAAGACAATGATAATAATGGTTTGATACAGACATATACGGCTTATACTGTATTTATATATTACTAGGTAAGGTTATACAGAGCTTATGCGTATGCTTATACTAGGTTTCTACAGGGCTTTTACGTATGTAATACTAGGTTTTACAGGGCTGATACAGTTTGTAATACTAGATTGATACAGGCTTATACGTATGAATACTAGGTTATATAGAGCTTATATACGTTTGTAATACTAGTTATACAGAGCTTATACGTATGGATTATGGTTATACAGGGTTATACGTATGTAATACTAGGTTATTTAGGAGATTTTTTCGTTATCGGAATACCTAGTTATAAGAGCTGATTCGTAGGTAATACTAGGTTATTACAGAGCTTATACGTATGTTATACTAGGTTATACAGAGCTTATACGTATGTAATACGTAGGTTTTACAGAGCTTATACGTATGGTATTACTAGGTTATATAAGCTTATTTGTATGTACTTTCATGGTTACTTACAGAGTGTGTTCGTATGTTATACTAGGTTATATAGAGCTTATACGTATGTATTACTAGGTTATACAGAGCTTATACATATGTAATACTAGGTTATACAGAGCTTTATACGTATGTAATACTAGGTTATTTAGGAAGATTTTACGGACTGTAATACTAGGTTTTTCTAGAGCTGTATGTATGTTATACTAGGTTTTACAGGGCTTATAAGTATGTAATACTACGGTTATACATGGCTTATACTTTATGTATTACTCTAGGTTATACCAGGGCTTATACTTATGTAATACTAGGTTATACAGAGCTTATACCGTATGTAATACTAGGTTATATACAGAGCTTACAACTTATACGTATGTAATACTCTGGTTATACAGAGCTTATACGTATGTAATAATACTAGGTCTATACAGAGTTATACGTATGTTAATCACTAGGTTTTACAGGGCTTATACGTATGTAATACTAGGTTATACAGAGCTTATACGTATGTAATACTAGGTTATACAGAGCTTATACGTATAGTAATACTAGGTAATACAAGAGCTTATACAGTATGTAATACTAGGGTTACATAGAGCTTATATCGTTTATATGTGTAATAACTTGGTGTATACAGGGCTTATACGCTATGTAATACTAGGTTATACAAGAGCTTATACGTAAGTTAATACTAGGTTTATACAGACGCTTATTCGTATGTAATACTAGGTTATAATGAGAGTTATACGAATGTAATACTAGGTTATACAGAGCTTATATGTATGTAATACTAGGATTATACAGGGTCTCTTAGTTGTATGTTATCTAGGCTTATACAGAGCTTATACTAGTATGTAATACTAGGTTATACAGAGCTTATACGTATGTAATACTTGTTTAATACAGAGCTTGTATACGTATGTAATATACTAGGTTATACTAGAGCCTATACGTATGTATTACTAGGTTATACAGAGCTTCATACGTATGTAAATACTTAGGTTATAACAGAAGCTTATACGTATGTAATACTAGGTTATACAGAGCTTATTACGTATGTAATACTAGGTTATTCCAGAGCTTTATACGTATGTAATACTAGGTTATTTAGTGATTGTACGTATGTAGTATACTAGGTATATATTAGCAGAGCTTATACGTATGTAATACTAGGTTATATACAGAGCTTATACGTATGTAATACTAGGTTATACCAGAGCTTATATTCGTATGTAATACTAGGTTATTATATAGAGCCTTATTAAGTATGTATATACATAGGTTTATTACAGAGCTTTTTCGTATTAGGACTTTACTAAGGTTATACAGAGCTTATACGATATGTAATAATAGGTTATATAGAGCCTATATACGTATGTAATACTAGGTTATACAGAGCTTATACGTATGTAATACTAGGTTGTTATACAGGGCTTATACGTTCGTATGTAATATACTAGGTTATACAGAGCTTGATTCGTATGTAATACTAGGTTATACAGAGCATTATACGTATGTATAATAGGTTATTACAGAGCTTATACGTATGTAATACTATGTTTTATACTGGGCTTTTACGTATGTCATTAATAGGGTTATATAGAGATTGTACGTATGTTATACTAGGTTATATAGAGCTTATACGTATGTAATTCATAGGTTATACATGTGCTTATTTACGTATTGTAATACCTAGGTTATACAGAGCTTATACGTATGTATATACTAGGTTATACTCTGAGGCTTTTTACGTATGTTAATGTATTGGTTACTACGGAGCTTATACGTATGTAATACTAGGTTTTTCAGAGCTTATGTACGTTCATGTGGAATACTAGGTTATACTAGGGCTTATACGTATGTATATACTAGGTGTATACAGAGCTTATACGTATGTATTTCTAGGTTTACAGAGCGTTATACGTATGTAATACTAGGTTTATACAGAAGCTTATACGTAGGTGATACTGGATTATACCGAGACTTATACGAATTGTTATTATTGATTATATTAGCGTTGACGCAATTGATAATATAATGATTCAGAGCTTATATGTATTTAATATTACTAGGTAATACATGAGCTTTGCGTATGTAAATACTAGGTTATACAGAGGCTTATACGTATGTAATTACTAGTTTATATAGAGATTGGACGAATTGTAATACTATGTTTTACTGGACTTTTACGTATGCTTATACTGGTTTTACAGCGAGGCTTTATGTAATACTAGGTAATACAGAGCTTATTTATGTATAGGTACATAGCTTTTTCGTTTGTAATGTATATGCTAGATACAGAGCTTTAAGTATGTAATACCAGGTTATACAGAGATTATACGTATGTTATACTAGGTTATACAGAGCTTATACGTATGTACTACTATGGTTATACGGAGCTTATACGTTATGTAAATACTAGGTTATACAAGAGCTTATACGTATGTAATACTAGGTTATACCGAGCGCTTATACGTATGTAATTACTAGATTATACAGAGCTTAGACGCAATTGATAATGAATGATACAGATGCTGTATATGTATTTATATTTTTCTAGGTAATAACTAGAGATTATGCGTATGTAATACTAGGTTATACAGAGCTTATACATATGTAATACTAGTTTATATAGAGATTGTACGTATGTAATACTAGGTTTTACAGAGATTTATACGTATGTAATACTAGGTTATACAGAGCTTTAGCTTATACTAGGTATGTAATACTAGGTTATATAGCTTATAGTATGTAATACTAGGTATACAGAGCATTACTATGTTATATAGACTAGAGCTTATACGTATGTAATACTAGGTTATACAGAGCTTATACGTATGTAATACTAGGTTATATACAGAGCTTATACGTAGGTAATACTAGGCTTACGTATTATACTAGAGCTTATACGTATGTATATACTAGGTTATACAGAGCTTATACGTATGTAATACTAGGTTTATACAGTATGCTTAGGTTATATGGGCCCTTATACGTAATACTAGGTTATACAGAGCTTTTACGTATGTAATACTAGGTTATACAGAGCTTTATACGTATGTAATACTAGGTTATACAGGCTTATTACGTATGTAAATTACTAGGTTATACAGAGCTTATACGTATGTAATACTAGGTTAGCTATAGGTTATACAGAGCTTATACGTATGTAATACTAGGTTATACAGAGCTTATACGTATGTAATACTAGGTTATACAGAGCTTATACGTATGTAATACTAGGTTATACAGAGCTTATACGTATGTAATACTAGGTTATACAGAGCTTATACGTATGTAATACTAGGTTATACAGAGCTTATACGTATGTAATACTAGGTTATACAGAGCTTATACGTATGTAATACTAGGTTATACAGAGATTGTACGTATGTAATACTAGGTTATACAGAGCTTATACGTATGTTATACTAGGTTATACAGAGATTGTACGTATGTAATATATGTACTAGGTTATACAGATCTGATACGTATGTAACGTGACGCTACCCAAATTGGAACACTTTTTGAAGATAATTGTAAAAACTTTCTTACTTGTGGTTGAATCCAGACTTTTTTTTCTTAACATTCCACATATAGATGCTTTTATTATTAATTTAATGATTTGTTTACTTGTCAGTAGTGCATATATTTATAAATACAGAGCTTGGAATTATGCCCGGTCCAGCCCTGTGTTTTAGCAGGTTTGAGTACCCAAAATGGAACATCTCCTAAATAAAGTTTGATTAATAAATGCCCAGGCATGCTAAACATGTTTGAATTCATTAAAAGAAAGTTCAAACATTTTTTAGTTTATTCAAGTCACATGTCTTTCAAAAATATTCCATTCAGCATCTATTTTTCTTATTTCAAAATATATGGTGTTTTTAGGGTTGTCGCACGACGTCGTTTCCGGAGTTTTTCAAAATTTCGTTATTTTCATTTTTGAATACAGATAATAAGCAACTGGAAAGAAAATGACATATTAGAATTGTCACAGTTATTAGTCAGCACCTTAATTTTTGTTCAGGACCGTTATTGTTAGTTTAGATTGTAAACTGGAAATACTGTATCACATATTTTAAAAGTGTTTCATTTTGGGTAGCGTTTCAAGTTGGGTAGTGTCACGTTAATACAACATTGTAGGTAAACAGAGTTTATACGTATGCAATACTACATTGTAGTTTATACATAGCTTGAACCTACATTATACATGTACTAATGTATACGTACAAGATAGATAACGTTATACATCACCTCACAGATCTTTCCCTAAGTAATTGAAATTAAGAAAAAACTATATCAAGTGGAGCTACATAATAATGTAATTTTATGTGATTTGCAGACATGAGACTCAGACATAGGTAGCTTCAGACATATTAATAGCTGCCTGCATATCAACAGACTTTTTTTACAGAAAATGGTGTCGTCTTTAGAGCTACAATTGGTGCCTATTACTGCTAATGGAGCAAAGTAATGATTATGCAAACCATTATTAAACGTTTGTTTGCATTTTTATCGTACTTGTTTGATATCGCTTACCTACTAGGCAATAAAACTGAACCACATAAAATATCTAATTCTCATCGAGGCATTATTATTTTTACATAATACATATGGAGGTCTTTCTGAAGGGAATCTATACGGCAAGTTCCATAAATTGTGAATTTGACGTCTTTGTGAGCGGTACGGTAGATATTAAGGATGGTAGTTATGTTTGTTTTGGACAAAAATATTATGTAAATGCATGTAAAATAATTGGAAACATACAAAAAAGTATAGAAAAACTCGGCCGAGTGATTTTCGGAGGCAGTGCTCCACTACGACCCATAGGGACCAATTCGTACCCGGCCGAAAGGTATAGTAGGCCCGGGTACGTATATTCGTTCTAAGGACATAGGTAGCTTCAGACATATTAATCATTTGCCTGCATATTGAATGTCCATCCGTGATCAAGACTAATTAATTTTATCCTATAGTTTTTGCTTTTGGAAGCAATATTGCAATTTATCACGATCATAAATATATAAATAATACATTGTTTTTTTACCTTAACGACGCCCGTCTTCAGTCCTGCTATGCTTTGTTGATTAACATGGATAAAGAAATTCCTTCCGGGTTTTAGCAGACTAATGTTTTGTAGGCTATATTTAAATTCCAATTGAATGATATACATGGTGTATATAAAATGTACACACTTTGTCACCTAATTTGTTTCGTTTCATGCCAAAATACATTGTATCTATCACAATGGTCTTATACACAATCATTTACTGGATGAAATCATTAACAATTTTCCAAGACACAAAACGACACTTCGATGGCTATTTGTAATACAAATTGACAATAAAAAGTACCTAAAAAGTAAAATAATTTATTGTTTGGAACTTTTTTTCAAAAATGTAATTAGTTGGAATTTAATTAAAGTTTAGTGGAATTTTACTGGGTCGATCATCAGTGACCAGGTAGCTCCAGTCTGGTAGTTACATTTTCCCCCTCTTGTTACATGTATTAGTTAAGGAGATGAGCTTCAAACTGTACTATATGTGTGAGAGGGTACATCAACGAGGCCCGTTAGAGCCGAGTGATGTTCCCTCTCACACATATAGTACAGTTTGAAGCTTATCTCTAAATTAAAACACAGTTCCTTTTGTCCTAATAAAACCCTACTATACAAAGCGTTCATCATTTATAAACCAGGTGGGTAGAAATGCTGAAAATAACAACAATGTACATTCGTCCATATCATTCTATTCATCACATGTCATACCAGTAACAGGTAAAGCATGCTCATTTTCACCCACGTGTTTCTGAGTGCAGTCAACATTACCAATGCATTCATCACATATAAACCTCAAACCTGGTGAACCTAAAATACCCATAGTCACCCTTTTATAACGAATATTATTCATTTCTGAAATGTCTTCCGAGGATGGACATAGCCTTGCTCTACCAGGACAACGTCTTTACTGGTGTTTACATGATTACTGATACTAGAAACTGAAAGGGATTTACAATGTACATGTATGATTTAGGGTTTTCTTGCACATCTGACTAAACAAAATGAAAAAAAAAATGCTCTAGAAATGGATAGGGTAAAACAAACATCAGCTTTGCTTTACCTGAAAGAAACTCGACAAAATAAAGTATATATATCAACTTTGCTTTACCTGAAAGAAACTCGACAAAATAAAGTATTTATAACAAATTGAATGTTAAAACATGATATATCAGTGCAATGGGCCATGAAAAGGATTTTTTGGATACCTTAAAAATTGAAAAAAAGAAAAGTGCTAAAATTATTAGGATATTACAAGAAATTCGATACAGGATATTTATTTGTGTGTTGGTAAACTAAGCAACATATGAGAGTTAATTAACCCCAAAGAGTTAGCGAATATGTCCATTGGGTTTACAGGAATATACTCAACTATTATAACAGACGTGGCTGGTAGGAGCTTACATAATGTAGGAGTGAATGTGGAAAAAATGTTGGATTCCAAATGGCCGAAGATCACCCAATGTTGTATATATGTACGTGCAACATGGAACACGCTCGTGTGCATGTTTTGCTGCAGAAGAAGTGACAGTGTATATTCAGCCATAAAAGAATATAACCATCGAAAAATAGTGCAGATGCATTTAAAAAGGGTTATTTTCAAAGGTGGAATTAATACATTCAGCTTGAAATTCTGAATATTGTCAATAGTGTCTTTGAATGATATGTGAATGTTGTTTAAGATACAAAAATGTATTTCTTATAAAAGTGTGTTAAAACTCTTCTGGGATTGTTTATGCCTTGACACTTTGAGCTGTGCTCAGGATTTACCCATAACTGGTTTATAAGTGACTGTCCAAAAAAATGATCACATAAAAACCCGGGCAGCGGTCCAAAATCTTAATAAAACGGGCTACAGGTCACTTAGTTATAGACCAATTATGGGTACATACTGTACATTCAATGAAATATAGCACAGAAAGAACAAAAGGATTTACGCTGTGTTTTAATGCGGAATAAAAAGGTGTATGCAAAACAAATAACTGATTTAGCATATATTTGATTTCATTAAAGGGCCACTACGTCCGAAACAAAAAATATGAAACATTGAAATTAAATAGTATCAATCATAACCATAGAATAATAATAGCAAATAGCATAGATAAAGTGACAGCACTAGGCCAATGTAAGATTGAGAACGTATAAATTTGATCTTTGCCGTCTGGCGCAGTGATAAACAACTTTAGGACGACGGCGGGAGACTAAAGACGACCCGTCTATATGTTGTTAAGGTAAATCCGGAGGTATGGAAATGTATTGTTATTTTAAAAGTCACATATTTGAGGAAAGTCGATGATGTCATTTCGATATGTTGTTGTTCCTCAGAAATCAGGAATTGTATATTTATTTAATATTGATATAATTATGATTATGCTAATGATGAAACCTTTGTCCAATGGAAAGTTCTTCCTCAATTATAGTGTATCCTTGCCCAACATTTCGTTTTTATGGGTCACATCCAAAAACCCAAACAAAACACCAAAACTATAATCCTGTTACGTAACAGAATAGTTTACGGGACGGCGTAGAAATCAAGATATGACTTGTATCATATTAGTACTACTATCATAATTAGCGTAATTTATTTGTATTATTTTTTGTTTACATAAACGGGTATTTGCGATAACGTAAAATAGTATATTTTTTTAAACATGAATTTTCTAATTTAATTTGGCTATTGGAAAATTCAAGCTGGTGTCTTTTGAGTTAAAACACAATCAACAGCCAGTTTCTATCTACTACATTAGTAAAGGAATTAAGTAACTTAGTAATCACTTGATCAGAGTGAGCTCTAACATTAATCGTGTTGTTCACATCCGTTGGTTATTCTGTCTTTACATATTAGTTGTGTTAGTGTTATTTTGGACTGAAAAAGGCCTTATAGTGGCTGAATGTATATTCCATAGAAATTATTTTTGATTTTACTTTGAATTCCTTTTGGCCTTTTATTTCGGATTATTAACATACTAGCTTTATACCGTTTTATCTCATTACGTATTAAAACGCTACCTCCCTCTACGTCATTATTTTGTGAACGGAAATCACGTCGAAAAGCATGACATTACACTCTGAAACATATGACATTGCAATCAATACCTACCCACAAGGGATGATAGCTCTGCAATAGGCAAATACGGGATAGTAATGTGTTGGTGCAGTACAGGCTCCAGAAACAAAAATGTTGAAAAATGAAATAATTTACATACACATATCTAAATGGGTCAATCGGTTATATCTACATTGACAACACCAGTCTTCTATCTGTTAAAGCTGTTGTTAGTTGCAATATAAACAAACCAGTTGCTTCCTGGTTTAACATTGTACTAAACACGTGGTTAAGGACTATATTTGGAGCCATATTGAATGGACGATCATTAAATATTTGCATATTAACTATGTACACGTCTCTGTTAACTATTTAGTACCGCGAAAAGCGTCAGTTAAATCAAAATTATGTAATCACATTGCACACAGTTGAAATGTATGGTCAGGTTCAACTGAGGTTGGAATCAAACATGCTAAAACTTAACGCGATATTATTGTATTATAACAGAACAGTAATGCTCCAGATTAATAATCGTGTTGAAGGAGGGAGGACATCACAGAATTTTAGAAAACCTCTTTTCATTGTTATGTCAAAGATCGGAAATGTGAAGAATTGCTTGGCTTATCATCTGTTTAATCATTATGCGAATCTCAAGTTTCAATAGCTGCATACAAATGTCTTTCTTATTTTCGTCATAAAGACTTCCATCAATTCGATAATTGACACACAATAACACGACAATGACGTACAATTCAGATATATCTACACTTGCATGTAGTCTTGTTCACAATACAAAAGTAGTAGCCGATTTTGTTTACCATAACTGCATGGTAAAATTGAACTTTGGACTTGCGTATGAAAATGTTCTATGCAACGTAACGGGCTACCTTTTTTAAAAAGAAACACATGGCTTTGTTTACATTTTGACGCAACATTTCGTGTATATTGTTGTTGTTCATAGAATTTTGGGAAAATGTAAACAATACATATATGTTTTATATTTCTATATATGATACAAACATTTTTTAAATTAACAATCGTATAAAGAAACGGGAAAAATTATCCCGACAGGGGCAACGTGCAGTGCATTCCTTTCTGTTAAAAATGATGGATGTCAAATGTCAAATTACCTCTGTGTCTATGTTCGTCCTATGATCGAGTCTTTGGGGTGGACGGGCATGAGACCTTCTGACAGAGGTCAGTTATTAACATACACTCTTGTCTTTGTTCTTTGAGAATTTAATCGTGTGTATTATAAAACATGCACCACTAGTAATCCACGTGTTGACAGTTGTGCGTTACCACACAAATACATTGTATCCATTTAACACAAGTGAAGTTGTTCCATCTATCGATGGTAATAGATCTAAGCGTAGATTCTATAATCAGATGACTCCCAAGGATGTAATATTGTTAAGTCAGACGACAATCTCAAACACATTGAGCTACTTGAACACCGATGTTTTGACAACTTCGGCAAACTCCAGTGTGTAAGCGTGCGTCAGCTTCACCTCGCTGCACAATAACGGTCACCGAGTTCACACATATGGCAGAGTACAAATACTTTTTGTTATTAAGTTATATATTATTTTTTGGCAAAATTGTATATATATTAAGTTCTAATCTGATTAAATAAGATTATCTCTGAAATTTACGTTTTTTGTCGTGTTTATTTTACACTAAAATATTGAACTTTTTTGTCGTTGCGGATAAATAATTCTACCTAACGTGAAGCGTCATCAATCGCTGTTCAATGAGTAAGCTCCTCCCACTTTTGACCGACTTTTATTGAATAATTACGTCACTTGCATATGACGATTTTATTTCATAAAATATAAATAAAAAGACGTGTGAGTGTAAATATAGGGATTGGATTTCTCTTTTATGTTAACCATGCTTGTATGGAGCAATTTCTCTAAGAATATATTCAATATGGGGCGCTAACCCGCCCCATAGAATATATTCTTAGAGCAACACAAACATGGTTAACATTAAAGCAAAATCCAACCACTATCATGCGATGACTGGTTAGTTTAAATTTCAAAATTAATTTGAGCATAGACAATATCTTTAAGTACATAAAAGAAATGCTGTCGATGCTTAGGTCTGTCAATGCTGCTCTAATCTGATAGAAGTACACATAAAATGATAAATGATGATTTCCCTCTCTAGTCCGAAGGCTTAAGTCCCATTTTTGGCCGAATCGTGCACTTTGTAATACAAGTATGAAATTTGGTACACCATTACTATGACCTAATGCAAGGTATTTGAGAAAGTATACTATATTTTAGTGAGATTAATGTAATTAGAAATTTTAGCAAACATTGCAGAAAAATAACAAATTTTGTAACTTGATAAACACACTAACCCCCTATTCTTATGCTGGTTTTAGAAAGAGCAACGTGTTTTCTTTTGAACTGCCAAGTTAATCATCATAACATTTTCTATGAAGCGTTAAATATGACAGAAATAGGATGAAACGAGGCATTTTCATTTTCAAAATATAGGGGGTTGAGGTAACTCATACTGCTCTTCTGAGCAGACAGAAAAAATAAGTTGAATGTGTGATATTTTTATTTTCTTCGGTTTTGTCCGTTTTGCAAATATCCATACATGGACTAATCAGGCAACTAATTTGGAAAACATTGCATTAGTTTTTCATGCATATGATCAAAACAATGAAATTACGGTAAAATCGCAATTTGCGTCAAATAGCTATCTTTGATTAAAAAAAGCTCAAAATCAAGCACATCGTCATGTTATTATTATTCCATTTCCAACTTTGATATGAACGTCTACATCCAAAATTCTATATAAGAAAACAGTTAGACATCAGAAAAAATGACGTTTTACCAGAGCAGATCTTAAACGCTGATCACATTGAAACTGAGGAAAGAACACCACTTAGTAGGGAAGGTACTGTTAGCCTTAACATTTTCTGAACTGTCCAAAATAAAGACTAGCCTTGAACAATTAGAATTACTCATCTTTTAAACACGTATAAGAGATAAACTATTGTTTCAACCTTACTACGACTGCTTTCCTTGACACTGAAATACATTTTGTTTGTTTTGTACACGTGAAGTGCACCAGAGGATCATTGACTCATATTAAATACATGTAATGTAAGTAAAGTATCAAAATATCAGGTACCGATCAAGCAGTATAATATATAGTACATAGCATTTGAACATAAGCTACACTTGATTGAGTTCAATAGCCAATTAGAGTATAGTTCCAGATTATATATGACTTATACTGCAATAATGACACTGAAATTAAAGGGACTTGAACGTCATATTTAACAAATTCTTTCAAAACATATTAGTCGCATTCATGATAATTAATACTAAAATTTAATGGTTACCCGATTACTAGGCCTGTTTCTCAGCTGGAAAACTACGGTGTAAATAACAATTTAAAAATATGCTTATTTCTTTCTCTCTGTAATTTGCTGCACTTAAATAGATGTTTTAGATGTCAGTGTATCTATTCTGGTGTTTCAGATGTCAGTGTATTTATTCTGGTGTTTCAGATATCAGTGTATCTATTCTGGTGTTTCAGATATCAGTGTATCTATTCTGGTGTTTCAGATGTCAGTGTATCTATTCTGGTGTTTCAGATGTCAGTGTATCTATTCTGGTGTTTCAGATATCAGTGTATCTATTCTGGTGTTTCAGATATCAGTGTATCTATTCTGGTGTTTCAGATATCAGTATATCTATTCTGGTGTTTCAGATGTCAGTGTATCTATTCTGGTGTTTCAGATATCAGTGTATCTATTCTGTGTATCTATTCTGTTTCAGATGTCAGTATATCTATTCTGGTGTTTATGTGGCCTTCTCCTCCAAGGCGTCACGCAAGGCTTCCTATTTGGAGATGAAAATAGTGCTAGCTTACCGCGACCTGCCTTTGCTCAAATCCACGCCGGGATTTTCTGCAAATGAGAAACTTGCGCGTGACACTAATGTCGTTTACGTCAGTTTGAACTATCGTCTGCAGGCTTTCGGGTTCATGGCACTGGACATTTTAACTCATGGACATTTTAACTCAAAACTCTAAAACAAACACGTCCGGTAACTATGGTTTCATGGACCAGATCCGGGCTCTGAAATGGGTCAGAGACAATATTCGAAATTTTGGAGGAGATCCGAACAAGGTGAGATATGTTATTATGCATACAACAAAAGAAATTGCATATAGGGATTGGATTTCGTTTTTATGTTAACCATGCTTGTATGGAGCAATTCCTCTAAGAATATATTCTATGGGGCGCGTTAGCGCCCCATATTGAATATATTCTTAGAGGAATTGCTCCATACAAGCATGGTTAACATAAAAACGAAATCCAATCCCGATATTTACTCTCACACGACTTTTTATTTTATTTATGCAATAAAATCGTCATTTGAAAGTGACGTAATTATTCAATAAAAGTCTGTCAAAAGTGGGAGGAGCTTACTCAATTGAACAGCGAATGATGACGCTTCACGTAAGGTAGAATTATTCATCCGCGACGACAAAAAGTTCAATATTTTAGTGTAAAATAAACATGACAAACAAAGTAAATTTCAGAGATAATTTTATTTAATCAGATCAGAACTTTAAATAAATATTCAATTTTGCTGAAAGTTAATATATAGCGTAATAACATAAAGAATTTGTACACGGCCACATGTGTGAACTCGGTGACCGTTATTGTGCAGCGAGGCGAAGCTGACGCACGCTTACACACTTTAGTTTGCCGAAGTTGTTAAAACACCGATTTTCAAGTAGCTCAATGTGTTTGAGATGTCGTCTGACTTGACGATATTACATCCTTGGGAGCCATGTGATTATATAATCTACGCTTAGATCCATCGATAGATGAAACAAATTCACTTGTGTTCGATGGATACAATGTATTTGTGGTGACGCGGAACTGTCAACACGTGGATTATTAGCGGTGCATGTTTTATAATACACATGATTAAATATACTCAAAGAACAAAGACAAGAGGATATGTTTATAACTGACCTCTATCAGAGGGTCTCACACCCGTCCACCCCAAAGGCTCGATCGTAGGACGAACATAGGCACAGAGGTAATGTTTACATTTTACACCCATAATTTTTACAAAAATGAAAGCACGTCGCCCCTGTCGGGATATTTTACAGTTTTTTATACAATTGTTAATTTAAAATTTTTTGAATCATATATAAATATAAAACATGTATATATTGTTTACATTTTTCCAAAATTCTATGAAAAACAACAATATACACGTAATGTTGCGTCAAAATGTAAACAAAGCCATGTATTTCTTTAAAAAAAAAAGTAGTCCTTTTACGTTGCACAGAACATTTCCTTACGCAAGTTCAAAGTTCAATGTTACCATGCAGTTATGGTAAACAAAATCGGCTAGTATTGGCGTATAGTGACCAAGCCTAGCAAGTGTAAATATATTAATATGGTTTAACAAGTGAAACAGCAGATAAAATCAAAATGTAAACCTTCTGTTTATTCTGTACTACGGACTTATCTGCACTTGTGGGTATTTCGTTTATAAAATAATGGCGTGACAATGGACGCCTACCAGCAAGAAAGGTAACTCTGTACATAATACGCAAAGATGGTACATACAATGTATATATAGATTACGTTTCTGTTGTTTGAAGGTTACTTTATATGGACACAGTGCAGGTGGTACCAGTGTTATGGCTTTGACTGCATCTCCTCTGGCTAAAGGACTATTCCAAAAGGCACTGATGATAAGCGGGTCACCTCTACTATACAAAACTTTAGCCGAGGCCTCCGCAGACAATTTAGTGTTCCTTAAAAACACAAACTGTAGCACATTAACATGTCTACAACAGTTGTCGGCTGAGGAAGTGACGCAGGCTGTACCATGGAACGTGTTCCCGTTCTGGGGAATGACCGATCTGGTCGATATCCCTGTCAAAGGAAAACTTGACGGAGGATTGGCTATCATAGACGGTATTTCATTAAATATTTTCTGTTGAACTTCAGATGGTGCAACAGCGTGAATACCACTAGCACATGCTGAAACTTTTTTTCTAAGAAACTGAAATTGCATTTGATTTAATTTTGCAATTAATTTTCAATTAAATTATCTGGATATATGGCTTCCAGAGCATATTTTGAGTTATTTCCTTTGGTAATAATGTCACCAATTTCGTGCAAATGTCAACTATAAGTAACCTAATTAACCTAACCTGTAAAAAGAGAAATAGCATGTCCCATCTTCTAGTTTATCTGGTACCAGAAGTGTTTTTATTTTATGCTGCCATTGTTCTACCTCTCACCACTCCAGGTCTCGTCCTCAAGGAGTCTCCATTTGATTCATGGGTGAATGGACATAGTAATGACGTACCACTGATGATAGGTAAGTGTTTTAATATGTACCATATTTATATATAGAAGGTCATACAGATCAAAACCGGATAACGCAACTTCAATAATGACTGAATACTGATCAAAGGAACTGCATTTTGATTCAATCTGCAAATTCATTAGACTGGTTAAATTGGAATTTATTAAGAAAATATCAATAAAATAACATTTTTTCACAAAACATGCAAGAAAAAATATGTCGACGGATACTCTCTGCGTCATATATTCAACAAAAAGAAGGACAATCTGGTTGATTTGCAATATATACCGGTACATATAGACATTTAATATCACTGCATTTCAGGGTTGGTATGAAAACAGGAATGTCAAAATATGGAACTTTACTGTCTGTATATACAAATATATGTTATGTTTCAGCCGTAATAACGTATATGTATTCAGAGGACTGAGCCATAATAGAACAAAAAATCAAGACATCTTCGAGTTTGTTTTACATCGTGTAGCAAGAGATATAACCGTAATGCTATTGGTATATATCTTTTACATTTAACAACCGAGTATTGGTTTGCAAACTATCATTTTTTTTATTGTAGGAACTGCTGCTCAGGAAAGTGACTATTGGTTTTATCCAAAGGAATTTACAGATGAATCAATGTATACTGACTATGTTTTACGCAAACTTGGAACATTTGGAACCGACATTGCCAAGATGGCGTTAAAATTATATCCGACAGGCAAAAAATCCGTAAGAGAACAATTCACGTCCATGGTGTCCGACGCACGCGTAGGATGCGGAAATGACGTCATGGCGCTATGGGCCGCGGTTAACACCAACTCTTCTGTGTATCGCTATGTTACGACGTCACGACCTTCTGTGCCAGTCTGGCCTTGGGGATTCCAAACGAACGCGTCCTTATCTTTCACTGGTTGGGACATGTTCGCTTTTTTCGGACTTATGCCATATCCCATAGACTACCCCTCTTCTAGCGATGTAATGTTTACATCCAATATTCGTAGGGAGTTTTTGTCCTTCGTCGAAACCGGAAGTCCGTATTCCAAAGATTGGCTTCCTTATCCAGAAAATATAGCACTTATGTCAAGCCAGACCACAGCGGCAGCCGGTTACCACTCACAACAATGCAATTTCTGGATGCAGAATGGTTTCTTCAATTATTCATGGGTTAACTAAGATGTAAACAATAAACTTCATTTATCATTTGTTATATATATAGCGTGGTGTCTTCTTTTCTTCCTCTCTTACTCATACATATGGTGGTCCTTCAATTCCGACTTTTCATATTACAGAGTTAGCTCCCTTGCGGGTAGGTATCCATTGTGATGTCATTGTTTTGTTGGCGCAATTTATGACGCTGTTTTCTCCGAAAAGTATGACTTTACCCTTGCAAACGCATGACGTTACACTCAATACATATCCTTGAGGGCAGATAACTCTGTAATATGCAAATGCAGAATACATGTACAATTCCGTCTTTGCATATTACAGAGTTAGCTCCCTTGTGGGTTGTTATCGAATGTTACGTCATTATTTTGTGAGCGCAATTCACGTCGTTTTCTCAGAAAAGTATGACGTTATACTCGCGAATGACGTCATAATTAATACCTACCCGTAAGGGCAGTTAACTCAATCTAGACTGGCCACCAGACCCGAAGTTGTTGAAAAGACTTTCTCAACAAAGTTCTTCACTATTATTACTTCACGTGACAAAATACTGGATTCTGATTGGCTACACACATGGGTACTATTTGCAATAGGGCACTATTGAAGTGGCGCGAGATTGAGCTTGATTGTATTGAGACGTCACCATATCATGACGTCATTATAACGTTGCGCTTCGACCTAGACGTCAAGATAGCGGAGTGCGGAGATGGAAGCAAATATTACTTTTCTACAGAAGACAGCTCACTCATGTTCTATATTGCTCTACTGTAAATCTTCATGAAGCTGAATCCTGTTTTATAGAAACACAGATTTCTGCGACAATTTATATTGTGTACTTTTAATGTAACAACGTGGTGTGGAAAGAGACTAATTCACCTACCACGTGATACCCGATAACGTTTGTTCGGGACTTATTGATGATGGAATGACATCAAAAGATGATATCCCGCATATAACAATATAACATACATGTACTTATGCTGATAAAAAGACATTGCATTTGAATTTATAAAAAAATCATCAAATTACATTTTACTCATAGTCAACAATGTTTTTTAATTAGTAATGATGAATTGAAAGAATTAAGGACGATAGAATATCTTTTTCTGTTTTTTATTAATGCTGGACACGAGTTCCATACATGTGAGCTTTAAGATATGTAATGGTTACAGAGTATAGTACAATACAGTATAGTAAAGTAATAAGATTGCTGGCTTTCTTGGAAGTTTGGCATCATATCCGTGTATTTAGAATTACCACATTGAAAGTCCTATATATAATTTACTAATATCCATACAAATTATTAGATTAGTTATGTCGTTTCAATAACGCGTTTAATGTTAAATTCCAAGACATCCCTCAGATTTCAGAGGTAAGCTACGACATTTTTCTTTTCATTTAACAGTGAATTTAGAACAATGATGCAATCATTAAACGCAATTATGAATACAGAATCTAAAGAGATGAAAGATGCACTACAAATTCTATAATTGCTTTTTTTTATAATAACAAGATAAGGATGTCTTTGTCTTCCAAGATAAGGTACAACCAACGTACACAGTTCTTTTTTAAAGTTAATGGCCCACTACCTTTCAGGAACGGCTTTTGGCAAAAAGACGTCAATATTTCACTTCACCTTCTGAACAATTAAATCTAATTTTAATACCACAGGGTTGTTTATATACATTCGCCGTCGTTCGAATTACCGCGGGTTAGTTGATTATGACTGCGGCAGACGGCAAAACAGCGAAATGAATCTTCATTGCTAACATAGCTTATGCAAGAAATCTTTTTTGTGTTGAATTCTCATCTTAGGTCAACGATACGAGTGTTCTTATGTTGCTATCGTTTCAAAGAAACTTTCATATTTTCTTTTAGATTGGAATTGGGCCTAAAATTCATTTTCATTTGAAATCGCTTTTTCTCAATCCTCTTCCCTCTTTGAACACTGCTTTACATATCTCAGCAACACTATTATTATCACAATTTTCCAGAGCTTGCGTCAACTGTGCAAGGTTCTCTTCCGGTCCTTTCGTACTGGATTTCAACCATTTATCAAAAACTGAGAACTTGAATTCGTCAGGCTGATGAGCGTGAAAGAAACGAAGGTCACCGTACTTGACCATAGACAGACCTAGTCCTGTGGCTATACCCAGTAGGTCATTGATGTCAATGTGCTGTACCAAGGTAAACAGGCTTCGACTGTCGAAGAAATCTAAAATAATAACATACCATGTGATGTATATAAAGTGTATAATCATGAATTAGCAGCAAATTGCAATTATAAATATAAATGTGTATCCTAATGTAAAAAAAGTTAGGTAAGAGTCCTGATCAATGTGATTGTTTTTCTTTGAAGTTCTTCAAAAACGTTATTTTAAGCAGGGGTAACTGAATTCGAACAAATAAAAAATAACAGGAAGCGTTCGAGTGAAAATCCGCGTTGTGTGTCTGGAAAGGGTATCGCAACAATGAAACACGCATTATAAGTATTGCAACAAGGTACCTCTCCTACCAACGCAAACGATTATGCTGCTTTAATCTCAATCAAATCAAAACGACGAACATCCATCAAACAGAGAGACACGCACACGGCCTGACAGACGGAGACAAACACCAGCAAGGGACAACAAAAAGCAACACTTGTACAGTGTAGTAATTTGGATGGTGTATTATACATTTAAATACTAGACTTTTTGTTTATAAGCAAGATCGACCGACCATCGATAATCACCATTATTTTATGTAGCCTAAACGGTCATCTGAGTTCTGAAACATTTGTTAACTATTTTGGCCTTATGCCTGAAGTACAATATGTGCATATACACATCATTTTTTTTAATTATCCCATTATAATTCAGTCTCGGTTTTAACGAACACTTTGATTGGTTTACAACTTTACTTTAATAGTCATAAATGGAAAAAAAAGTCGTCGCCATAGACAACATAGCTCCTGATTGGCTGACATAACATTGTAATGAGATCCCAGAATGAATTTGGAATTTTGAAGAAATTGTGCAAAATACATAAATTATAAGGATTGACTGGATATGATTTTTATGTTATGGAGATGTTTTATAAGAAAAGCATTCATCGTTTTGTGCTATATCTCCACAACATAAATATCCAAACTAATCCTAATTGCAAGTCTGGGTAATTTTGTTCATTATATTCATTTCATATTGATAACTCCAAACACGTTAGACTCAAATACATGTACGGCAGGAATATAAGATATCATACTCAAACAGAAATATTCACTGTATAAAACTGATACACTTTTACAGTTTTAAAGGAACATATCCAATATACATGTATTGCATTGTTGTATATTTGTAGAGTAAACCCGATAGACCTCGAGGCGAAATTTTCTTTGAAAGGGCGATCTTATGATTCTTCAGTATATGAAGAGTATTTGATTCTATCAAATCTGAAAACCGTGAAAAAAATCCTTCATGAAAGGCTACCAACAGGAGAACCCCACCCACCCATAAAACTTAATTAAGGGAATCAATGGGGATGATAACTATAATAGTTTAGGTACCTTTAGGTCCATCATCCTCTGTTGAGGCCTGAGAAGAAAGTGGCAACACCACAACTGGATTGAAGTATGCAGTGTGCAAGTCGCATATTTTCTTTGCCCTTGACTGGAACGTGACGATTGCCAATTCATTGACATTTAGTTTAGTTTTTATTACTGGAAAGTGTACGAAGTTGTTAACTGCTTTTGGTTGATAAACAATAGACTGATTTTTTGCCACTCCTTTATACATTGTCAAACCTCCTGATGCTTCTAGCTTGACATATATTATGGTTTTCTTCTTGAAACATTTCCCTGGGGATCTGCTATGCGGAGGCTCTTTTAAACCATCTTGGTTCACTCTTTTCGCAGCAACATCTTCCACAGCGCGTTCCGGAACAACTTCCGCCCATAACCTCCACGAATCGTTCGTCGGTCCCTCTCCCAGAAACACCAAAATACAACAAGAACGGTTGTATCCATATACGGAGCAGACACAATCAGATTCAGAATGTGTCTTCTCCTTTTTATTGGGTTTCTTTCTTTTGGCGATTATGCTTTTACTTAAAAAGAGTAAAAAAATAGCATTAATTTTACACCGCATTTTTACATGTAAGTTAAGTGTAACAATCCTTTGTTAGATGCACAGACCAAAACACCCTAAATAGTCTAGGGTTGCTTTCCATTATTTATATGTAACGACAGTGAGAGTAAACACTTGGTATATTGAGGTTGATTTAACGACAGTGAGTAACGACCATATGAGTATCAAGGATCAGGGTGGATATAACGACAGTGATAGTAATCCCTAAAATATTGAGAATAGATCAAACAAGAACCGATAATAAATATTAATGCTACATCATGATTATAAATCAATGTTGTCACTAATTTACACAATATAACTTGTATTTCTTGTATTAAACTTGGTTAATTGTCTAAAACTTCAATAATTCCATAATTCGCAATTATGCTTTATAACTAGTGTAAAACTGTACTATGTAATTATGAAATATCAAACATTTACCTCAAAGTAAATGGCAATACTGCTTTTAAAATTATCAAGTTTTAAGTATCAATATATTTCACATTAAATACATGTATCACATTATATATATCGCTTTATCATAATTCATAGAATTTTACCATATGATAAACGTTAAAAATGCTGCAATTTGTACAAATTCCTCTCTGTTCAATATCATTTTACGTTATATAAATGTAAGTGATCTTACCCAGTGAAAAGAGATGTTTCAAGTTTTATTTTATTTCTTCCCACTTTCCTAATCTTGTTACCCTTTTGGTCAAGGCTGATGGTGCCATCCTTAAAGTGGACTGCCATCAGGTCACATGCTGCAATGTCGTCTGAGGCTATCATTTCCATCTGCAGTTCGACGCAAATATCCTTTTTAAATGGTTCGTCGTGTTCGATGTGAAGGATATCAGTAAATCCCACGATCGATAACTCTGCCTGTTGTCGTTTCATCTGCTGTATGGCTGAACGATCAGCGGATTCTAACTAAAATACATATATAGAGTTATATACACAGATAGAAGCTGCGAATTATTGGTTCATGTTGTAATAACTACCATTTCTGTATACGTGAAGATACGTACTATTCTGCGACCCTCAAACTTACCAAAATTTTAAACTAGCTGTACGTCATATTTTCATGTTACTAAACTATTTACCGTATTCATATTTGACAAAATGTAATATTGTCCCTACAATTATACTACTTATTCGTAATTCTTGACATCATGACTTAATGCCGTTCGTTACCGATACATGGACTTGCTGGTTTCCTTGCACTGCTCCTTTCGGGAACCGGATCAGAACATCCCTGTTAGAGGCAAAGCGGAATTCTGTTCCATTTGGACCAACATCTACATCGTACTCTTTTCCTCGGGAAGTTACACATATAAAGGCCTTAGTCGGAGTAAGAATGGTCGCTCCGACATCTCCGTCCTGATACGAAATTAGTTATACAAATTATAGTGAACATGAACTAATTCAAACATCGTATTCATTTCCGCTCAAAACGGTTTTACGATTTCCTATAGTGGATACATTTTACAAGTAATTGCTCGCATAACATAATTTTAAGCTCTGTGATATATATAATATATACAGTCACTTACTTTGAGGTCGCCATCAATTTTTTTCCATCCATCATCGTCCCTTAAGTGGTAATAATAGGACACGTACTTTCTTCGAATATCAAGAGTCGATATGACCTTGACCTTTCCATTCGTTTCCTTGACGACAGTTTCCTTATTGTCTTGTGTGTGTAGCTGTATGTACTCCTTAACTTCTGATTTGTCCAAGGAAAGTCTTGTTTTGTTCTTCAAAGGAGTCGTGTTTAAATAGAACACATCCGTCTCCAGCTGTTCGTTGGCCGATAACTCTAGATCTGATATGGTGTTTGGATCTACAGACTGACATGTAACCAGAAGGAGATCGTCAGTCTGGATACTGAAATAGAAAAAAATATGTGAAATGGGAGCGCTACCAGACAAAATTCTTACGTTCTATCAATTATATAAAAAGGAAATCAATTGCATCTATTGTCACTTCAACGGGTACACAAGTCCTCTTATTACATGGTGCTAATATACGCCATAATTATGTTGTAATATTCAATACAGAGTTCCTTAAGTGTGGAAAGCATTAATTTCCACCCCGTAGAGAGAGTAGGCGGTGACCCCTTTGTTCCAAATATAAGAGATTAAATCAATAACACATTTAAACTCCATGGTCAACAGAACCAATACCAGTATGTGGGAGTAGAGTTGAAACATAATGTCCAGACTTCTTATTTTTGCGCACACTTGAACTAGAAAAGCAGTGCTAGGTTTTGGTTATATGAGTCAAAAAGTTAATGGCTCGCTCAATACAACCATGCAAACCTAATGCATTTACGTAGCACCCTTGTAAAACGCTATTTATACAATTTTACTATTTTACATATATTATTCGAATACCCAATCCCCGATCACGAATCCGCTGTTATCTTATTATGAAAACAATATGCAAAATCTTTCCTTTCACACCTCAATTTCAACTACATCTTGAGTGTTATGTGTTCAACATTCGCTCGGTATTATAATGTAACTCAGGTAAAAGTATACTTACGGAGGCGCTGTTTCAACACCAGACAAGAGATCCAGTCGTACCTGTAAACTAATGATAAATGCACAACATCATCAGGTGTGAAACGAGCAGGAATATGACAATACTATTACAACCAAACCAACAGTTTCATGTCCTTTGTATAATTCAAATTTGCTTGTAACGAGCATTTTCATTGGCTTAAAACTTTATTTTTATAATGCCATAAAGGCAAAAAATGGCCATTTTTAACATCGCTTTTAATTGTCTGAGATGACATCGTAATGATTTCGCAGATAAAAGACTCCCAAAATGACTTTTGCATACTATCTTTAGTAAATTGAACTACAGTTCTATATGGATTAATTTGATAGCTTTTTATGTTATGGAGATATAACACAAGTATCTGAGTGTACTCTCAACATAAACCGCTTAGTGTTATACAATGTATCTGCATTACATAATAAAAAAAATTCAAGTTAATCCTTATATAAACCGTAAATATGTGTCTATAACCAGTGATTGTCAATAAAGGGAAATAACTCGTAAACATTCAGATTTCAAACATCTCCTCTAGACTGTACCGACTACGCAATTTAACATACCCATCCATTCGTTCCAAAACACTCGGCTCTGTTTTTCTGTAGCAAAAAAAAAGAGGTTACCAGTGTTAGAATCAGATATGACGTAAGAATTAAATGAAATACAAAAATACGCCACCCCGCATAGCAGTATAAATAAGCTGAATTTATTACTTTGGAATTTCTTATTCTTATTTGATTTCTAGTTCCAATAGGTTTATATAAATATCGGGTATATATTTCTCGTAAAAATTATTCAATACAAAAATTATCTCACTCATCACATCTTTGGCGGAAAGCTTGTAATCTGAAATGTAAAAATACGAAAATATATGCATTCTGTTACAATGATATACAATACAAGTCAAAAGTTATGAAGTTAAAAACTGAAACTGAACCAATGCATGTAACAACACGGAAAGAGGTTAAACATTCGCGCAATTAAAGTGATACATATGTGGAGTTAAATTTTACAACCAATTGAAAATTGAACTTTAGATAATATGTGGTATACGTACTGGGCAGCAACAGCGGAAATGTCGTCTTGGATAAAAAATCTGGGAAATAAAAAGAGAAAAATCAGAATACCATACTATAACATAGAATATTTCTCGACGAAACTTCAATAATATTTGAGATTTATTAGCATTTTATTAAAACACAGTGTTATACGTTATCGACTTATTACTATTAACGAAAACAAGAGAACAAATGAAAAACAAATCTAAACCTAACTTACTTACCTAGACAATGTTCGCCTGTAAACGTATTAATAATAGAATTAGGATCAAATGTAATACATTTACCCGATACATACTTGGTAGGTTTGACAGAACATAATTCAAGATTAAATGCACATTTCTATTTCCTTTTAATCATAGAACAATTGTTATCATTTTGAATGTATACTGTTTTGTGATGTAATCTTTGGTTTTAGAATTTGTATTTGATATAGTTTGCTAAAAGCAATGACATTTAATCAAAACTTCAATTAAATGTTGAAAAGACTTATACAATATGTAACCTTTTACATACGTTATATTGTATACTTACTTATGTTGTTCATACCTGGAAGATAAAAAAAAAGAAATTGCATTTGATTCCTGCCACTTGTATCATTATGGTAAAAAGCGTAATACGATTTATATATAATGGTAGTCTTTACCTGTATTTATAATATATCGAATGCCATAATTTACTATGAAGTACTAGGCAGCACTAGGTTGAACAAATATGAACAAACATCTGATGAGACATCATGTGCTGATTGGATTGTAAACTACGTCGAAATGTGCTGGATTTTTATCTCGCAGGAGACGAAATATAGCTAGTTTGGATTTTGCTGTTTTAAAATGTTTTTCCTAATAATACAGGTTCTATTTTCCAAAACCGTAAACTACTTTAGTAGAACTACATACGCCTTACTGGCGACATGCAATATGTATTTGTACGCATAACTACAACAGATCAAAGTATCAACGAGAAGATAATGTCCTTCAGATGCCCCTTCAAAGAACGCATGTACTCGCCTCGCACCTGTGTAGTGTGCATTGTAAAAATGTTTGTTTACTTATACAGAGACCTATTCAATAAATTGTTGTTTTTTTCACTAGGAACCCGCTTACTGTTTTCACATGACAATTTTCTTTATTATAATTTATACAATTACAGTATATAGTGTATACAAAGATTTTAAGTTGCAGAGTAATTTTATAATACCTCTATAAAATGTCGTCAATGTCTTTAAATTGTCAAAAACATCTGAGGTCAAAGGTTTTACAAAGCAATCTTTATCTGTGTTTTACCCAATACAACAACGCAAATGAAAGGAGTCCATTAACAACAATCCGAAACCCCCAACCCGACCCCGTCATTATCACAGATGTGATTATCGACTAATAACTGACATAGGTTTAACAACTCTAGAGCAATCGGTAATATTTTTGGAAATAAATAATATTTTTTTACAGTTAAGATACTGCAACATATAATGGGACTTTAAAGTGTGAAATCAAATAATTATATTTACATGAAAAATAATAGGATTTATTACATAATTTGTTTATACCAATCTATATATGAAGAAATATAATATTTTCAACTATTACACCGACCGTTCAATAAAACCTTGTTATATTGCACAGTTCGAAGTTATATTGCACGCTTCTATGGAAACGTTATATTGCACGGTTCGAGATGTTATATTGCATGGCTTTAGGAACACCTCGTTGTTGTTGTCTAGTTTTGTAGAAAACTTCCGAGGAATTGCGAGTAAGAGTGAGTTACGTTATTATGACGTCACAAAGGTTCACGCTCAATTTCGCGCTGGATTTATAGCACGTCATGTAGACGTTTACTGTAGGCCTACCGAGCAAAGGACGGACACGATGAATGTATTAGATCTAAAGGCTGCAAGCGGGTCTTATAATGTGAAAACAGACAATAAGACATCCAAACCGGAGTTACAACGTGACGTACGTGGGCTATACGTCAATCTTCAATAGGATATTAAGTTTTTGTCCGTACGGTACTGTGTTGATGATTTTGTTAAGTGATTGTCGTATTCGTTTTATAAAAAAAGTATTTAACTGAAAAACTGGTGATTATGTAATAAAACAAATATTCCATGGTTACTGTGCTCTAGTTCATAATATTTACCCCTCGGTGATGGTAATCAACAAATGTTATATTGCACTCGGCCTTTGGCCTCGTGCAATTTAACATTTATTGATTACCATCACCTCGGGTTAAATATTATGAACTAGAGCATAGTAACCCATGAAATATTTGTATAATATACACCGTATATATTAGACAGGGCCAATATGAAGTTAAACAATATACGAAATGATAGAGAGTATACATAAAGATTATCAACATGATACTTACATACTTATTGCAGACTCAATGAAGTCCAATCTACAATTCAAGGTTAAAATATTAAAAGGACTAAATCAGCTAAAACAGGACATATACATTTAATTTTGATAAATATTTTGTCACTATTTCTGAGAAATATTACATTATTGCTTTGAAATGAACATTTTAAGGAAATTCATAATAAATCTATCTGTATATATTGTCTTTGTTTGATGCCTTGTAATATTTTAACATTTGACAAATAAGATGTTTGCAATAACAGCTATATCTTTGGAAATAGCGATAATATCATCCTTGCGAAAGTAACTTCAAGTGTCGGTTTGAGTGTATCAATAAAATAATAATAAAAATATTATATAAATATTATGGTCGAGACCCATAATTGTACGAATAATATAAAGATATCTATTATATTTGAAACTCATTTTGCCACAATGCAATTAGGTATAGATAAATGGCATGAATACTCACTCATCGGACTCCTCATTGTCGTCCTCGTCGCTGAGATACAACATATAAATAATTCATGGTTTTATTATATTGATTTTAAAAAAATTGACTATCAGCTTAACCAAAAATGCCAATACATGATTTGAACCAATCGTGTTATAGTAATCGACAGATATACTTATTTTGATAAACTAAATAACGTACCTCTGAGGAAATGCTGTCGCCATTGGTACCTGGAAACTTCCTGGAGGTTGCAAGTTCTCAGTTTTGTTGAGGCCTCGTTTCACCATAGATCAATCTAGAAGGTTTGATTTTTTCCAATAAAAAATATCAATATTAGAAGCAAATTGCCAAACGCAAATTTCGTCGAATGTAGACTTCTATTTTTTTCATAGGATATTTTTAAAAAAAGTGACCACATCATTACATTTTGTTTACTTCCATTATATTTACTTCAATCATCATTGCGACATCATTTTAGCTGTATCGAGCTATTTAAGTTGTAAATCGTTTCTACGTATAGCTTCATTGTAATTGAAATAATAAGGATCGGTGTGGAAAATGATAGACATTTGCCACTTTATTTTATACGCTATAGAGTAATTTGAGTGCTTTCATATTTCTTATTAAATATTGAAACATAACGTATATTAAATGGTATCAAATTTAAGTATAAGTAACCCCGTCATTTTACCTATGTTCACCAGAAACCGGTTGATATTTGGACAATCAAACGAGTTTACCCCTTAATTTACTTTGAAATATTGTTTTGAATTTGAAGATTTTGCAATGTAAATTACAACAATCTTTTTCTATTTAGTGTTGTATAAAAGCCAAGACTTTGGTTATAGAACAAAATAACTAACTAAGATTTAGCTGTTTTAATAATTCACCACACTGTGGTCAATTTAAAATTAGGTAGGTTTTGACTTAGGTTAACGTCTACCAGTCAACCTCGATAGTTGTGTAGTGAACAGGTATCTACATAGAGGTAAATCGATATTAGATTTAAAACTGACTTTGACACTAGAAGAGCGGGGAAATTAGCTGAGAATATTGTACATAAGATAAATGTGATGGGGTGAAATATCAGGGACAATAAAGCGATCAATCGATATCTACCACAGAGCTGGTTAGTATGTGTTTGTTATACGTTACACCGATTTAGGAAAAAAAATCGACAAAAAACGTAATCGTATAAAAGGACAAGGGTGAGAAGTGCGCCCTGACGTAAAGTATATCCCATTTAATACATGCATTTCTACTATGGTTAATTAGGTATTTTTTCTTATAAAATTCTATATAATTTGTACAAAATGTCATTCAATCAATAGCATCCACATTTTAACGAAACAAAATTGTAGGATTGTATACTGAAAATTCAATATTAATTTAGAGTAAAATGCTTGTGTATTGTGAAAGGCGGTGTTTTAGAAAGTAGGAAAATGTACATGTAAATAATTGTGAACAAATCGTGTACTTTTTATGAATCATCCAATAATTATAAAGAAAGTTTCTATCGATAGTTACATCTTTGTATTAAATGTTTATTTCCCAATATTGACATTCCACAAGTTTATCTTCAGTAGCAAAAACTTTAGAGTTTCACCGTACAATGCAATATCAAAAACATACCTAACCCCATAACAACATCACTATTTTACGAATTCCTTTATCAGTTAATCAATTTTAGTGTTAGCTTTTCCACGCGGTTTGCCCTATTAAAGATAACCAAACCGTCACTACGCATTATTAAATGTACGTGTAAAACTTCGTGTATATTAGAGTGTTTTATTAGCTCGTATTGGACATATGTTGGGATATAGCTGACAACACATTCATCTATTACTTCAATGAAATATTGGCAGGTTAGTGCAATGTTTTATTTTCAATTTGACATTGTTATTTCCAATATCGGGGCATGTGTATCTGAGACAAGACATGTTTAGAATGACACACGTGTGTCAAGTGTCCCGTGCTTTATATAGGGGGTTGGCCAGTGAAGGTTACTAAGCAGAGCAAAAGAAAAATGGCTGCCACTTCCTTAGATACCACACTGTCATAACTAGGGGATCTCTCAGAAACAATTTTTGAAAAAAATATTTCGTTAATATTTTTTTTTTAATTTCAAATGCATGTTTTTAACTTGCATTGTCAGCTTTAAGATAACCAAACCGACACTACGCAAAGTTAACTGAAATGTACTATCGATAATTTTAAACGTTTTTTGACATATGCCTTGAAAGATATATTTACCATAATTTTGCAAATATTACTATGAATGTCATTGATAAAAGACTAAATATCAGTGATATGGTGCAATTATTTATCCTTTAAATTATACATTTAAACCGCCACTTACCTTTCTGACACCACAGCCACATCTGTCGGAGACCTGTAGATGTGCTAGGTTTACTTCCTGGTCTCGCCGCGGAAAATCATAATCTATAACTGAATACGGGTTACTCAACATCGATTGAAACATAATCAATTGCTTAAAAAGAGTAATTGAGTCATGCAGAATCATTGACCGTAAATAAAATAATATGTGTTATTCTGTTTTTTCTTTTGTGTGTTGACATCGCAGCGCAGATTAAAGTACACAAACTTGCAATGGTCCTCCATTCACTATTATTCCAAATATAGCACATACACCTTGTGTCTAGTAAAAGCGTTAAACCAGATGGAAATGCATTTATTGACAATAATTAAAACAGATAGAAGCCTGGTGTTGTTAAGGTAGATATGACCGATTTACCTATTATGTTGCTATGTGTATGCAAATAATTATATTTTGCAATATTTCGTTTTCTTATTTTAGGTGATATAACCTGTGGACTGCTAGGTGTATAGGTTCATGAATGAGCGCACGTGTGTCGATTCACGCACTTTATATAGGAGTCGGTGAGTCGTCGGAATGTAAAACAAAAATGGCTGTCCTCAACCGGGGAATGTCTCATAAAGAGAGCAACCAACTAAATGATTTTACATAGACCACAGTGTTAAACTTTGTTAAAGTTTTGTACTGTATTATTAAAACAAAGAAATATTAGTTAGGTATTGTGTTCTATAATTAAAGTCTAGGTTCTCATATAACACTAGATAGAAAAAAAAGTTTGGGTCCTTCTGCTCAAACTCCAACCAGGGTAGCTTTATTGAAATCAGGCGCATTTTGCACTAAAATGTCCGGAAATTCTAATATTTTTTACCTATTCATTATCAAAATTGATATTTTGAACCTAAATCTCAATATGAATTTCCAAATTGATATTATGGTTATCTAGGAATAATTACCTGTCAGAAAACATTTTTACTTTTGAAATTCATAATTAGCCAGCCAATCAGCGGCCGGGTTAAAATTCTATCCTGGGCTCAATCTTGTATACACAGGGGCCATTTCGAAGGTCTTTTTTATTTAGTTGGTTGATCCCTATAGGATTCTTGAAAAAACGAGTATACTTATTTAAAATTAATAATTTTGATAATTTTAACTTGCATTGTAAGCTTTAATCGAACAATATCAATTTTTGATTAATCAAAAGTGACCATTGTTTGTGTGTGTAGTCATTTCGTCCCAATTGTAAAACGAATATCAAAAGTAAATTTAGTGTATACGTATGCTGGGATTAAATGATATATTCAGATAGCGAGTACTCAGTTGATCTGAAGTTCGGCGAGTTATTATTAAAGTAATGTGTTGACAAATACCTCGTAAAACTCAACCTGCCTATTGATTAATGTGTGGGGCGTGGTGTCAAAGTGTATTCCAATTGTTCTTGGGTGGAATAGATCACGTGCAATTGTGTCAGCGACCTCATTTATACCAAATACAAAGTACTTTAGTTCAAACGTTACAAACGAACTCATATCGTTTTAATGAACAGATACATTCACATATTCACAATGGACCCTTTCGCGAAGTCATTATGTTTTGCTTTGCAAAAGATATATGCCTTTACATACATTTATATCATAAGTTACGTTTAGAGAAAAAAAGAAATTGATTGCTAACGAAGTAGCGTAGTTTATTCAATGTGACACGACAACGGCCAAACAAGGTACAAGTATATGGTAAAAATATTTGTTGATTATATTGTATGAACAATGTATAATAAAATATGTTTAAACTAACACTCTTTTAACAAGTTATTTCTACTTTAGTTCCATATGTACAAAAAATGTTTCTAAATGCAAGAATGGATATTTTATCTAAAAATTATAGCGAAATCGCAATCCAAAAGATACTCGCAAAACATCGTAAATTACAACATGTTTATAATTGTAGATATCACTTCAAATCATTACATTGACAAACAACTTTCATTTAATTCAATCTATTTAAATATAGCTACGTTTGTAGATTCGCAATGCAGACAATAACTTTTCGCTAGGTCGTAAGAAGACCAAGAAGCAGTACTCTGATTTTGCATTACATTTATGTTATTTAGGATATAGTCTCTCGTGATATTTTGTGACATATATTGAATCGGGCATGATAAAACCTCACACGACACGCCTTCATTATAAAGTGTTTTACAAAGCAAAACGATACCTAGCCTGCAGTAATGTCAATGTACAAGGCATATTCTTTGAATTAATGTGATGAATTTTATCTATAAAATGGTGTTGATAGTCAATAATTCAATCCTCAATTGTCATTGGTTTAAACTTTATGATATGCTTTCATCCCATAATGTCAAAAAAAACTTGTTCATTGTAAAACCGTTTCTTACTGGCTGATCCAATGGTGCAATGATTTCATAGAAAAAAAGAGTCACTCAAAAACCTTTTGTGTTATATCTCTATAACGAAAAATGTCTTATCAAGTTAATCCTAAATGATTGGAAAGCAATGACATATTCTTTGTATTTATCGATGTTGTCCGTATGGTGGTATGGTATGTGTACAATGTCAAATGAAATCTGAGAGCCAAACCTTTCGGCCTCCTTTCGGTCGAAATAACTTCTTTGAATAACTTCTCTCGATAATGATTTTAGACAATACGTGTGGATGTGTTTTGAGATTTGGGAACATCACCTTTCGTTACCTACCCTGGTACATAATAAGGTATACAAAGTTTGAAGTTACCAAAATCGATTGGTTTGGTATATACCGAAGCACATGCACGAGAGACACTCCCAAATAACATTTCTATAAGTTGTTGTTGACTTCACATGAGGACTGTTTTACAGTTGCTGCAATTCCTGCTAGAACATGAAAGTCGGACGCGTTGAATATGTACGTGTCATTAAACGCGATGCTTTATAACTCGTAGATAGAAAAAAAAGTTTGGGTCCTTCTGCTCAAACTCCAACCAGGGTAGCTTTATTGAAATCAGGCGCATTTTGCACTAAAATGTCCGGAAATTCTAATGTTTTTACCTATTCATTATCAAAATTGATATTTTGAACCTAAATCTCAATATGAATTTCCAAATTGATATTATGGTTATCTAGGAATAATTACCTGTCAGAAAACATTTTTACTTTTGAAATTCATAATTAGCCAGCCAATCAGCGGCCGGGTTAAAATTCTATCCTGGGCTCAATCTTGTATACACAGGGGCCATTTCGAAGGTCTTTTTTATTTAGTTGGTTGATCCCTATAGGATTCTTGAAAAAACGAGTATACTTATTTAAAATAAATCATTTTGATAATTTTAACTTGCATTGTAAGCTTTAATCGAACAATATCAAATTTTAATTAATCAGAAGTGACCATGGTTTGTGTGTGTAGTCATTTCGTCCCAATTGTAAAACGAATATCAAAAGTAAATTTAGTGTATACGTATGCTGGGATTAAATGATATATTCAGATAGCGAGTACTCAGTTGATCTGAAGTTCGGCGAGTTATTATTAAAGTAATGTGTTGACAAATACCTCGTAAAACTCAACCTGCCTATTGGTTAATGTGTGGGGCGTGGTGTCAAAGTGTATTCCAATTGTTCTTGGGTGGAATAGATCACGTGCAATTGTGTCAACGACCTCATTTATACCAAATACAAAGTACCTTAGTTCAAACGTTACAAACGAACACATATCGTTTTAATGAACAGATATATTCACATAATCACAATTGACCCTTTCGCGAAGTCAATATGTTCTGCTTTGCAAAAGATATATGCCTTTACATACATTTATATCATAAGTTACGTTTAGAGAAAAGAGAAATTGATTGCTAATGAAGTAGCGTAGTTTATTCAATGGATCCTCTCCTCTTAAACCTATCGCAAATATGCATTTGACATACAAACATATCAAATCAAATTGATTACATTTCAAATTAAAGTGCATAGCTTCAATACTAAGTAATATACACCGGAACATTAGCCTGTCTGCTCATACCTGTACAGTACACAGACTGTTGTAACCAATGACCTGTATTAATGTCAGTTATTGTCTAGAGGTTCTATTTGATCAATAGGTGGTCTTAAAATCCATTAACTCACTTGGTTAAATACGTAATCAATACTATTACAAATAATTCCTTTGTCTAATAAAGACCTACTTGTAAACCGATGATAATTGATCTACTACTAAAAGAAATGCAGTTTTGTGTTGCAAACTTTAAACGTTAAATTTTTACACGTTATGTTTGAGAAGTAGGTGTATATAAAAAATGAAACAAAATGATAGTACATTAAATTATAGACGCGCGGCTCCGAATGTAGAGCTGCACCAATCATTACCATTATATCATAGTGACAAACTAAGTACATTGAAAGTAAGCCTCTATTCGTAAAGATATTATCAATAGATTCATATATATATATATATATATATATGTATATATAATTATTAAGTGTAGAATATCCTTGTGATGAAATTTAAATAGAAAAAAACAAAACTAAAACAAATCTTCGATCGATCGAATATATATATTCTTTTGATTTTTTCTATAAAGTTTTATAATTTCTGTAAAAATTGAAATCAATAATATAGTTAAGACATTTAAAAATAATATGTAATACAAATAATTATAGGTTATATATACCTCGGTGGTTCCAGTCTTCATATTAACCTTTCGTCGGTGTTAGTAATATTATGGGTAATTTTCTTCCTGGTTTTAAGTTTCAGACTAAGTTACACGGACTACTAAGCAGTAGATAATTAGCATTGTGTAATTCAATGTTATATGCTTGACCTAATGAACATATCCGCTGGATTGACTAGTGCAGTTCAACAAAAAGAATACCTTACACGTAGGAAAGATATTTCATGTTCTGGTAGCGTTTTTTAATTAACCCAATTTTTCAATACGATTATTGATATATAAATTAGTACAATATGATAAAATTTCTTTTGTTTATGCATTGAATATGAATATTTATAATTCTTAGTCATTCAAATCAAACTGAAAATTTGCATTCGTATTAATCATATTGTGGTACTCTTGCGCCAGTGTGTAGATGCATAAAAATAATTATCAATAGATTTGAATTTAAATCAGCAGATATTGTCATTGAAGAGATATTATGTAAATCCGCTAGACTGGTCAAAGTAATTGAATAGCTTCCTTATCACATATGCATATAACAAGCGTCGGTACTTCTGTTATAAAACTAGTCTCGTCTATTATCAAGTGAACATAATATACGTATTACTTCTTAAGACATAAATGTGTATGATATTTTGAAGCATTATATGTCCATAGTTACCACTGTTCATTTATCAGCGATAAGTGAGACGTACGATCAACCATTTCAGTATTATAAGGTAGGTTTAATAATTTTAAAAATCTAGTAACATTTTTTTTGTTATCTATTTGGTTAATCTCATTTGAAGAAAAGTACGGAAAAAGGTAAAAACCGGAAATATATCTATCAAAAATCACAAAGAGTTTCTATGAAAAAGGATCAAATTAAAAAGAAAAACACTAATGAAAAAAAATGCACCAGGGAAAATATCATGAAATATATGTTCATATCTTCTATAGTTCTATAGTTTTTATTTCATCATAAAAGAGTCCGTTTTGAAATGATTGTATCATTGGGATATCTGACTAACCGATATAAAAAGTGTTAAATTGAAATGTGAGGATGGAGGTTTAACTTACCTTGACAATGACAACATAATTAATTATTGGTCAAAATCTATTTTTAAGCTAGACATCAGAGTAGAATTTTGTATATTAGCAGCACTGCTTTAGTGTTGGTTTAAAGGGGCCAGAGAAGCAAACCAAAATAGATTTCTGGAAATCCACTTTTCATAAAGAGGTGAATGTTTCGGAGGCTGTTGCTTGGATATCAATAGTGCATCAGTTTCAAATGTGGAGGTGTCTAATACATTTGCATGTAAAGAATTCTGAAAAAGTCTGTTTCTGACAGGCGATACATATTTATAATGACGATAGGAATGTTGAAGACGTCGTCGTCATCGCCGCCGCCATCGAACTGGTCCAACTTAACGGTTACTACATTCATTAATAAATACATATGAAACGCCAAACACAGAAACTAGTTTGATAAAAATTCTTTGGAGATGAAACCACGATCCGCGGGGGATATTCCCCCACATGGTAGCACACACGTGGGTTTATGTAGTAAAAGCGTAGTAAAACAAGTCATGTGTTTATACCTCATTCATGCCATTAGCCGAAATGTGAAGTTATATTATGGGTAACTAGTGATCATGTGGTTGCGTGTTCACTTCCAAATATGACAAGGTTAAATGTCAGGGACGATAAAGCTAATCGATGTCCACCACGGAGCTGGTTAGTATGTGTTGATTAGACGTTAACGCCCTGACGTAAAGTTTATCACATTTAATACATGATATCAAAACATTTCTGGTATGTTTTGTACATAAATGGTTGCAACCGTTCGAAAGTTGAATTGTATTTATTATGTATAATTAATATATTTATGTAAGATGTACCCGCCATAGTACATTTGTATATGGACAATATGTATAATATGAAGAATTAATTATTTTTACCTTGACAGGGAGGCGGCATAAGAGGAGTGAATAAAAGAATACAGCTATTTGTTTTATCTTCCGTTGAGTGACCACTTATGTGTCACTTATGCATCATGCACGGTGTTCGGCGCGTGGTCAGTAGCTTTTTCGTATATCATTGGTCAGCTGTGGTTTCAACGGCAGATTATTTGACCAATGAAATCCGACCCAATGGGGTACCGCGCGTGAGCTGCGAGGGCTTCGTCCCCTCCCAGTCTGCAGGTAACTTTTGGAGAGCCATTGTACATTACTTATTACTTGTTTACATGTAATAACCAATCCTTATGACTCCCATCCCATTTATACTAGTTTGGATACATGTAAAGATATATATTTAAGAAGTGTTTTCTTAATGTATGTACTGCATTGTTTTTGTCTTTATGTTTGACAACCTTTATGGGTACACTATCGTCAGAAGTTATTCCAGAGTTTTTATTTTGTTTGAATTTTTATCTCTGGTTTCAAAGATGGCAAGATTGCAAGATTTGTACCCCATCTTTGCTGCATCTCGTTTACAATGCTGAAATGTAAAGCAAATATAATTGTATGACAACCAATGTTTTTGATCGTTTTGTTACGATAATTACGTCATCAATACATGTCCATTTCAACAACAACAATTTGATTATGTTGTCTTTGATTACAGTAAATTTAAAGCAGCAAACGAGCTGTAGGTTCTAATTAGGGTCAGGCTAACTTAAATAAGTTTTCTTTCAAAAACATTCTACATAATTGTACAAAATACAGGCATTCAGTCAATGGCATTCCCATTTTAACGAAAATGGAAACAAAATCGTAGAATTGAAAATACAATATTAATTAGGAGTAAAATGTTTTTGAATTGTAAAAGGCGGTTTTTAGAAAGTAGGAAAATGTACATGTAGATAATTGTGAATTGCTGACTAAGTTACCTCTTTGAATTAAATGTGTATTCACATAAAATGCTCTAGCATCAAAACAGACATAACCCCGTAACAACATCACTATTTTACGAACTCTGTTATCAGTTAATCAATTTTAGGGTAACAAAACCGTCACCACGCGATGTTAACTGGAACGTACAATCGATAATTTGAAACGGTTTTTTACATATTTATTGAAAGATATATTTTCTACCATTTTTCAAATCTTTCTTTGAATGTCATTGATAAAAGACTAATTATCAGTGATATGGTGCAAATATTTACCTATATTTCCTAACGCGCGTAATTCAATTTGTCTTTTTATTTTTATGTGATAAGCATGTATTTCTTAAAAACGTTCCGTCTGTAGGTAATTGTCAGTTTAATACTTTGGAAATTTATACAGGGAGAGTGGGACGACTGGTTCGCCCGTTGTCAGTACAATGTGACCGGATGGAGTTTTGTGCTTGATGTCTTTGGCGGCATGAGCCAGTGTTATATCACTATACAAAGGGCAATGGTTCTATGAATAAAATGAGACACAGAAAATATAGGACAACCTCCCAAAACATATAGACATGCATACACGGCATCACATTGTAAATATGGAGAACTGTCCTTAAATGTCACTAACTACGTTGATATTGATGAATCAACCAATTACAATCGTTTGACTTTTAAACACACTCTTTGCTTTTGTTTAAGAAAATACTGTACATATTGAAGCTTTTTACAACATTCATCAATATATGAAAAAAACGAGAGCATGTAAATCAAAGTAAAAAAAATGTTAAATGACAAAATGAAACATAACAACAGGAAACGATGATAGATATTTGCAACAATATTGAGTTGCCAGTATCCGTATCTGTCTTATATCCTTTATAATTTAGAGGAATGTTGAAAAATATCCTGTTGTAAATTATGCAGAGACAGAAGTTAATCGAAGCCTAGATGAGCGATAATGAGCCGGAAACTTTTGATAAAAATCAAATAAATATTGAACATCGCTAGGTGAGTACCATCTTGTCAAACAATCCGAAATTAGCCGACATTGTAACGTCGTCGCCGAGAACGTGATGTGACTACTGTAACTACGTAACGTCTGTCCGAACTCTTCCGAGAACGGGTCATGAACTTTCCTGGTCTAGCTTAAGCAATGTTAATGCAGAGACTCTAAAATAAGTTGATAATGTAAATATAAGCATTAAACTATCTTCCTATGGCATCTATGGTCTAGCGCGCATTATGAAGAATGTCTGCAAAGCTCTGGCATCTATATAGACCATAGATACCATAGACATATAGTTTAATGCTTAAATGGCCCTTTCCAGAGGGAACTGTTCTCCTATAGTGTTGTCTGGCGAGGAATAGTCCACGAGTCGATGACGAGGAGACTATACCCCGCCAGACAACACTATAGGAGAACTGTTCCCGAGAGAAAGGGCCATAACAGTTTTAGTACGTCACATGACATTCTTTATGACGTCATATATTTGGTAAGTGCTCATTCCCGGGGGAATATACTTTGGCATAGTTCCCGTAGTCAGGTATAGTCTCCCGTAGTCAAGAAAGACAGTGAATTGTCGCAAAATAGACCATACATGTAGCTGTAATCCAATCGAATTCCTAGTAATTATTATGTTATGTAGTAAACGGCTTGTAATCGAAAAAAAATGTTATTCAGTGTATCTGTTATCAGTCGCAAAACTTAGAAATAATGTTTCAGCTTAATCGAACAATATTCCATTTTAATTAATCAGAAGCGAACACGACAGGACTACACATTAAGGGAAGACCTAGTTTGCTAGTAAGCATAATAAGGGAAGACCTAATTGGCTAGTTAGCATAAAAAGGGAATTACTAGTTTGCTAATTAGCATAATATTTTGTGTTTGTAGCCATTTCGTCCAAATAGTAAAACGAATATTGTATTAAGTGTATAAGTGTGCTGGGATTTAATGAGTTTTTGCTGGTATATTCAGATTGCGAGTAATCAGCCGATCTGAAGTTCGTGGAGTTATTATTAAAGTAGTGTGTTGACAAATACCTCGTAAAATTGAACATGCCTATTGTTTAATGTGTGGAGCGTGTTGTCAATGTGAATTCAAATTGTTCTTGGTTGGAATAGATCACGTGCAATTTTGTCAACGAACTCATTTATACCAAATGCAAAGTACTCTATTTCAAACTTTAAAAACGGGACAAGGAAGTAATTCCATCCGTGTGGACAAAAAAATGGTAAATTTTCGAGGCGATCAGCCCCTTTATAAAGACATGCAAAACGAACACGATTATATAATAGGATACGAACAGTAATGCGGGACAAAGTAGACAAATATATAACTATACAGCACAACGGAGCAGCCGAAGGCTGGATCTACCAAAATATATCCATGCTGTTCGGCAAAACGTTAAAATATGAGCGATGACTGGAAAGCGTGCCACTTGTGACGTCAAATGTGTGGCGAAATTTATATATAGTGCTCATCGGTATTGGATGCAAATTTAGTCGCCTATTTCCTCGGTGTGTGTGCGCAAAAAGCAAAGTCCTAAATTTAGTCGCCTTTTGCCGGGCAGCATATGTAAAGGATCAAAAACGCGTAGAACAGAACAGGAGCATGCTGGAAGTAGGGATAACTAATTGAAAAGCGAGTGATTAATTGATGTCAATAAGTATATTTAACGTTCGTTAATGCCTTTGGGATAGCGGGTCTGTAGATAGGTAATCCAGAATCTCTCTCTCGATCGACAATTGGTTTGTGTCCAGTAGGAAAAGTGCTCAATTGCAATCACCTGCATGTCTTTCCAACTAGGGCTGTGTAATTTGAAATGTCTGGCAACCGGATAGTCAGATTTGTTCTGTTTGATAGACCAGCGGTGATTGTTGATTCTGACGTGGAGTGGACCACCGGTTTCCCCAACGTATTTCATTGTGCATTTCCTACACGAGAGGAGGTAAATGACATTGGTGGATTTGCACGTCAGGTTCTGACAGATGTTGTATGCTCTGTTGTTGATACCACATTCAAATGTGTCTGTGGATGATGTGTATGGACACATGATGCACCGTTTGTTGCTGCATGTCTGGAATGAACCTGACTGTGCAGCATGAGCAACAGGAGGAAGTTTGCTGCTCACTACAAGGTCTTTTACATTTTTTTTGGTCTGCGGTAGGGTAGACTAAGCATAATACTTCTTTACTTATTTGGCTAAACTTTAAAAATGAAAAAAAGATATCGCTTTAATGAACAGATTAATTAACATAATCACAACCGACCCTTTTGCGAGATTATTATGTACATTACAAAAGACATATACATAACGTACCTACTATAGGTTACGTTAAGAGAAAAAAAAAGAAATAGATTGCTAACGAAGTAGCGTAGTGTAGTTTATTCAATGCGATATGACAACAACCAAACAAGGTATAAATAGGCATATATGGTAAAATGTATTTGTAGGTTATATGGTATAAACAATTTATAATAAAACATGTTTAAACTAGCACGTCTTTGACTACTTAATTCTAATTTAGTTTCATATTTGCAGAAATGGCTTCTAAATAAAAGGATTGACATTTTTAAAAATTAAAAAAATTTAAATTTTTTTAAAACTATAGCGAAATCGCATTCCAAATGATACTCGCAAAACCGCATGTTTATGAATGAGGATATCACTTCAAACATATTAAATCATTACATTGATAAAACGAGGTTAACATGATTCAGTTTATTTAAATATAGCTACGATTATGAATCCGAGATGAAGACAATAATGATTCGCTAATCTGCATTAATCTGCTTTTACATTGAATAAGACCAAATAAATCTACATCAAGTTCTTTCAAATAAAACTGCACACGACACTCCTACATTTCAAAGTATTTACAACGAAACATGATATCTAGTCTGTAGTAATGTCAATGTACATGGCATACCCTTTAAATAAATGTGATGACTTTCTCTAGAACTATATATTATGCTGATAGGCAATAATTCAATTCTCAATTGTTATTGGCTTAAATATTATTTTATCAATGCAAATGATTTCATAGAAATAGTCACTCAAAAAAACTTTTTGTGGTATATCTCCATAACATAAAAAAAGTCTTTTCAAGTTAATTCTAAATAATTGTTGGTTCATAGAAAAACACAAAATACATAGAAAATAATGACATATTCTATGTATTTATCGATGATGTCTGAATAGTAATATTGATCTATTATGGCCTGTTTGGCTTCGCGACTATACTATGAGGCAATAGTGCCCTCTCAACCAGGCCATTATGGGTTTAGTATATCACCCTTACATGTGTATGCACCATTGGCATTTCATAGTAACAGAAACACTTCAAGCGACACCTTGCCACGGACCTGCAGAAAAACAATATTTGCTTTTTTCCTGTCCGCCATCTTGACTTCTTGGTTGAAGGGCAACGTTATAATGACGTCATGTAATTGTGACGTCACAATAGATTAATGTTCAATTTCGGGTCACTTTGATAGTACCCGCTTTCCCATGCACTATTGCAAATAGTACTCATGTGTGTAGCCAGTCAGAATCCAGTGTCCTGTTACGTGATGTACAAAGGTATATTAGCTACAATATCAAATGAAATCTGAGTGTCAAACATTTCGCTCTCTTTTCTGTCTTTCCGCCGAAATAACGTCTTTGAATAACTTCTCCCAATAACGTTTTTATACAATACGTGTGGATATCTTTTAAAATTTGGAAACAACATTTCCTTACCTACCTTGGTACAAATAAGGTATACAAAATTTGAAGTTACCAAAATCGACTTGTTTTGCTATATACCGAAGCACATGGAAGAACGATATTTCCAAATAACATTTCTATAAGTTGTTGTTGATTTCACATGAGGACTGTTTTACCGTTGCTGCGATTCCCGCTAGCACCTGAAAGTCGGAAGCGTTGAATATGTACGTGTCGTTGTACGCGATGCTTTGTAACTCGTCATATCTAATGCCATCCCCTATAGCCACACACGCAATAAGGACTCCCTCTCTCTTCAGGATACCGGCAATTTGTGCAGGTTCATCTGTAGCTTTTCCATCAGTCATTAAGATAATTACTTTAGAGGCGTTTTCTCTTGCTCCGTTCACAGCGTTAAGTGAATACGACCTAACGAACTCTAACCCTCTGGCTATATACGTAAGTGCACCTGTGTACTCTGTATTGTTGATTGCTTTAGCGATGCTGTGATTACCAGTTACTCCATGGTACTCATTTAGCCAGAATTCGTTATTGGGAACAGTGGAATATTTGACAAGTCCTATTTGGATGTACTCTGGTCCAAGCAAAACACCAGCAGTAAAATTTTGAACGAAATATTTCATAAGAATGAAGTTTTCATCTCCAATGCTTCCAGATGCATCGAGGAGAAACACTACATCCGTCTTTGCAGCACAACCTGCAAAATATAACAAGGTCATAAATTAGACACTTTTAAGTCTTGAATGCAGTATCTGCACGTCTTAAAAATGTATATATTATCTTATTACAGTTGACTCTAAGCGTCAAGACATATTTACAAGAGCGTATCTTGTAACGGAGTTCTAAGGAGCACGTTAATCGCTTTTTTTCGATGACTAAATATCTTTTGTTAATACAACTAAAATTACTTCTTAAACAATTATCACACTACTAAAGACAATAAATAATATTGTGATGCATTTTAAACTCGATAAACCGATCCACGAAATATATATGACCAACGTATACTTGTAGAATAAATGTTTTACGAACAATAAACTTTCAATCATATAGAAAAAGTCAAATGAAAGTTCTGGTTGTACCATGGCGGTCCTAATTTACACATTGCTGAAACATATGAAATTAGATTTAGGGGTACAGGAACGACGACACATATGAATCTTTAATAGCACATTGAATTGTAGTATGTGACAGTCATATATGCATGGTATCTGATTTTCGTCTTATACTAGACTTTGTGAGTATTACGGATGTAAGTAATACATTTATAGAATTGTACATTTTATCTTTTTTTCATTTAATAAGCACGGAGACAAAATCAGTAATCTGAATTATATCCAAGGTATTGCTTTAATATTGTTATTAGACGTAAAATGTCGAATTGATAATTCGTGAAGAATGTAATGTTTAAAATAAACAAAAAAAACATTATTAACATTGTCAACGGCTGGTAACATTTATAATGTTATCGACAAACAAACCTGGGGTAAAATCAATCATTTGTTTTCCTAATTTATTGAACCATTGAACGCCAACTGGACAAAGGCAAATTCCATGAAGCGCGCTGTTTGGTTACAACTATATGTTGACATACCAAGGGATTTTGCATCTATAATAAATTAATCGTTCGTTATCGTCAAGGATGGAACAGCCATTTGAACAGCCATTTTTCGTGATCGCTGGAACAACAATTGTGATGTCACAATAATAATGACGTCATAATAAACGATTGAAGTTCATCGTCTATATGACTGCCAACTACGCTTGGCAAGGTTACATAGTGGGACTGTATTGAAAATGTAAATATTAAAAATTGAATGCTATCTACGAAGGTTTCCGCGATATTGTAAATAAATCATCGTGGTTATTCTTCGAAACGAGCAAAATAGTAATGTTACAAACGGAATGACGTTATTTTATGTTGCATGGGAACCACGAACACATCCGATTCTAATCATGACAAAATTCTTTATAATGTAGTAACAACGGAGGTTTTACATTGCGTCATGTAGCAGCTTTATTAACTACCACATTTATCAGCAAACTTAAAATTAGGGCTCTATCTTATGTTTAAAAATACTTACTAAATACATTGTTCACACCTAAAATCAAAACAAGAAGATATATATATTATTCTCATAAAATCACACAACCGTTAATTCAGTATAAAACTTTGTAAATAATCCATTCGAAACTAACCTTCACCCAAACAATTCTTGTCGTTAAACATGATGATAGTTTCTTGTATGCTTCGAATCGAAACTCATTAATTAATCATTTTCATTAACATGTTGTATAAACGAAATTTGCTTACAAGAAATGAAAAAAAGAAAAAAAAAGTCGTTTATGTTACTCAAACATCTTTATAAATCTATAGTATACAAAAACAGTAATCCTGTACTTGCATATTACAGAGTTGTTGACCGTTATCGTCGAGAGATGGGATGCCTTACCATTATAAGTAGTGATTTTGTTGGTACCCGTGATGACTGTCAGATCCTCAGACACTTTAGGTAAGGTGTCTCGCATTGCTTTCTCGACGTCAGCGGGGGTCAGTTTTGTCGTTATCTTATTGCCCGAGCCATCATCGATAGTAACCTCTGGCTTTATATGCATGGCAAGTTTGGCTATGACACTGCCATACCTGTAATAAACAAAAAATGTTCGTCATAAACATGTTAAACATTATATCCACCTATACACCATATCCACCTATGAAAGAGTTTTTTCTCTCAAACCTCGACGTTTAATTGCACTTAATAACTACGATATCCCGCCATTTTGAAATAAGTTCAAAACACCGCGACTGCAAGTTAGTTATCCGTACATAAAAAGAGTGTTATATGTTTTACGAATATTCCGTTGTATGCAATTTTATAGTAAAACCAGCCTGAAGATATGTTTAACATTTTACCGAGAAAATAGTAATTTGCTGACGCCATGACGTCACGAGGCTATACTGCATATATATCAAGGCAATACAGCTTCAGGTGACATGAGTGTATTGCATGAAACCAGTCAGTATATATTAGAACACCTGTAGGTATGAGAGAATACTGACATATCTGTTTAGCAGATGAGACGAGACGATATTGAATACAAGACCTTAATCGGTATTAACTACAACTAAAAATGTTTTAACATAATAAAAACCGTACTTACCTGAGTGATATTACTTTACTTTTCCTGTAGTTATTCTTCAAAACACTATGGCTATATACGTAATCCGTCTGAAAAGATACAGACATAATAATTAAATTCAAAATATATATAAAAAAATGCTTTTTTGCCGAATTCTCAAACAAAATGAATGTACCACATAACATTAAAATCTGCAAAATTTTGAACTTACTTCATATTCGACTGTCATAGCAAACGTTTTGAATTCGAGACTTTCTGGATCTGCGTAGGCAGGAATCCATGTGGCGGTCTCCAAGTGAAAAGATGTTATGAAATCTAAAATGAGAATGGGAATTGTTTGTTCTTTTCGGGAGGCTGAAGTTGGTTCCGAGTTCCGAGTTCCGAGTTCCGTTTAAGCTAAACGGAACTCGGAACCAGTTCCGAGTTCCGTTTAAGAATTTTGTTTTTTAAAATAAAATTAAATTAAATGTAATTTGAACATATTACAAATGTTCTCTCTTGTGTTTTGTAATTTTTTTTCATTTTTTTTTTTTTTTTGTAATTCCAAAGAACATCTATTTCCGTTTATGTAAAACGGAACTCGGAACCAGTTCCGAGTTCCGTTTAAGGAAATTATCTATCATTTTAGATAAAAATTGTCAATGTGCTTTGTACATATTAGAAATGTTGCCTGCTGACTTTTCTATTGGATTGGTATTGGTAAATCTACTTTAATTTGGTTTTCGATCAACTCCCAGTTCCGAGTTCCGTTTAAGGAAATTATCTATCATTTTAGATAAAAGTTGTCAATGTGCTTTGCACATATTAGAAATGTTGCTTGCTGACTTTTCTATTGGATTAATATTGGAAAATCTACTTTAATTTGGTTTTCGATCAACTCCCAGTTCCGAGTTCCGTTTAAGTAAAACGGAACTAGGAACCAGTTCCGAGTTCCGTTTAAGGAAATTTTCTATCATTTGAGATAAAATCATTCTATATGCCTAAGACATATGAGAAATGTTGCCTGTTGTCTTAAATCATAGATTAATATTGGTAAATTCACTTCAATTTAGTTTTCGGTCAACTCCCAGTTCCGAGTTCCGTTTAAGGAAATTATGTAACATTTTAGATAAAAGTTGTCAATGTGCTTTGCACATATTAGAAATGTTGCCTGCTGACTTTTCTTTTGGATTAGTATTGGTAAATCCACTTTAATTTGGTTTTCGATCAACTCCCAGTTCCGAGTTCCGTTTAAGGAAATTTTCTATCATTTTAGATAAAATCATTCAATATGCCTAAGATATATGAATAATGTTGCCTGTTGTCATTTTTCATGGGTTACTAGTGGTCAATCCACTTTAATTTAGTTTTCGATCGACTTCCATTTCCCAGTTCCGTTTAAGTAAAACGGAACTCGGAACCAGTTCCGAGTTTCGTTTAAGGAAATTTTCTATCATTTTAGATAAAATCATTCAATATGCCTAAAACATATGAATAATGTTGCTTGTTGTCATTTTTCATGGCTTACTAGTGGTAAATCCATTTATCTAAAATGATAGAAAATTTCCTTAAACGGAACTCGGAACTGGTTCCGAGTTCCGTTTTACTTAAACGGAACTCGGAAATGGGAGTTGATCGAAAACTGAATTAAAGTGGATTCATCACTAGTAACCCATGAAAAAAGACAACAGGCAACATTTCTCATATGTCTTAGGCATATAGAATGATTTCATCTAAATAGATGGAAAATTTCCTTAAACGGAACTCGGAACTGGTTCCGAGTTCCGTTTTACTTAAACGGAACTGGGAGATAGGAGTTGATCAAAAACTGAATTAAAGTAGATCCATCACTAGTAACCCATGAAAAAAGACAACTGGCAACATTTCTCATATGTGTTAGGCATATAGAATGATTTTATCCAAAATGATAGAAAATTTCCTTAAACTGGTTCCGAGTTCCGTTTTACTTAAACGGAACTCGGAACTGGTTCCGAGTTCCGTTTAGCTTAAACGGAACTCGGAACTCGGAACTCGGAACCAACTTCAGCCTCCCGTTCTTTTCAGGCCTAAATCCTACAAGTACGTTTATGATTTCAAAATGTTTATCAGCATAATAATTAAAAATGCTCCATCGCCTACACAGCACGAACAATCCTAATTATATGAACAATAATCTATGTTTATTCATGTAAATAAATGTTCTTATTAACACAAAAAAAACCATAAAATTAACTTGTTATGCTTTTGATACATGCGATCAATACTAAATTTCATATAGGGCATAGTGCAAAGGGTTTTTTTCCCGGATGAACTTAAAGTATCTTAAAGTAAAATAACTAGGCCAGATCTTTTCAGTGGGGGTAAAACTTTGGGTTGTCATTTTAGGTTGAAGTTGCAGACGACGTCTAATTCCGGTCACGTGCCAAGTTTCTAGGTTTTTTTTATTACAAAACATGTTTATCATTACAAAGATTTGATTGGGGATATACTAATGAGAAGATACACTATACCTGCAAAGTCTACCAGTAAATCAGTAGAACTGGTATTTTGATAAGACGACAGTTTATCATTGGTGGCCACACACCGGAATTCTGTTCCATTCAGGTCCGACTCGGCCAGAAGATAGTAGGTTTTCGTCACAGATGAGTAACAAAAATCATCCACGTCATCAGTTTTTGTTGTTGGAATAGCATCAAACCTGACAAAATCATATGAGTTCCTGGATTTTACATAGAGGTCGAGGCTTCCTCCCTCTGTAGCCAGTCTACCGGAACACTTTATACTGTATCGTTCGCCTTCCTCAACTGTGGTATTTCCTTCCAGTGTAAGCCCACTAGCGAGATCTATTATTGAAATAGGGTTTCCATAGTCATACATATTGCGTATATAAATGGACATTTAGTTTTGTATATTAAATATGATCCAATTTTCCATCATTCTCACTGTCTAATACATTGTCACGTGGAGGGCGATATTTAACATATTGACTTTAATTGAGCTAATATCATACAAATATCGACCTGTTTTCAGGTGGAAACGGTGATATATCAACTCGAGGAAGTGATATTACCCGAGGCCGAAGGCGAGTTGACATTGCGATTATGACGTCACAATACCCTGACGTCGAGATATTCGGGAAGATATAGTCAAGCCATTCCCCATGCATTTCTATATAACTAAGCACAAAGCAAACTTTAAAATAATTTTCATATCTAATATAGATAATAATATTACTCTATACACAGTTTTATTTCAGTCGACGTGTAAACCGATGACGAGGTGTCATGTCATATCGGAAAGAAACTGGTCAGACAATATCAAATATAATTTCACCGAACTCGTGATAAAAACTGTTTATTAGTCGAAACAAAAAAAGACAAATTTTCGCTCTCATTTTCAAATGATGTCATATCAACTAAACTATGCAACACATGTAAATATGTATGAGAAAGGAAGTTAAATGTAAGAATGGGTGTTGAATAAGAGGCCTCATACGCGAGAACGAAATATGTAAATGATAAATGATTTATTGAATATTTTTCCTTTCTTAAAAACTAATTTTCATACTGGATAGTATCATACTCATTTAAATCCTTAAAACTATTTGATGATTGGTTAAAAGTTAACGTTTAATAAAATAATTTCAAATTAACCAACAACCTTATATAAAATACACATTACTGAAATTATTAAAAGTCGTCAAGCTTTTGTATATGTAAATGTAATTTAATATTACAAATGTAGACTATGTGAAACGGAGCAGTCTCACTTTTACATATTTTATATAAGAGCTGTCTCCCCTGACATATTGTTGAAAATAACTATACACTAGATGCTCCGCCGCCTACAGAGCATTAATGATATTCATTATTTGAACAATAATTGGTGTTTAATCGTATATTATTATATATTATATATTATAAATGTTTAGTCTGTTTTTCTAACTTTAGATTACAGATTTGATAACATTTTTCATAACTTATGAAAAATAAAACATCTGATTTTTAAAACGTCGTATTTTGGAAGAGGGACCGCATGTACAGATTAACGGCAGAAATTCACTTTCACACATCCTAGTCCATACTGATACACATGTTGGATATGAACACATTGCAAATATATCGCGGGACTGAAATAACTGAAGTCATTGCAGTCCGGTGGCATGTTTTGATGCTCCACCTTTTTGGTTATATCAAAAGATTTACTTATGTTGTATATATGTTTATGCAGCATGGCTGACATTGTTGTTACCATGTCTGCCATGTTATTACTCGTCATTTAATAAAAATGACATTAACTGGACATTTTCATTCTCTGTTGTATTTTATATGATATACCCAAAAACTTAGCTTCAGTCGTGTCTTTTAGTCAGAGTGATGTAGATGTATAACATAAATACAATTTATACCGATAAATACATTTATGTTATATTTCGAAATTGTATGTAAATCGAGTTCACTTGAACCGATTTAGACATATGGCTATGTACCTTGAAAGATAAAGTAAATCGAGTTATCCCTATACCGATTTAGGTGATAAACCAATCAGAACTGGTTATTCGGTCACGTGACAAAACAAAGAAAAAATTTTGCTTGGGAAGATCGGTGCTCGGAATTCTGATTTCCCACCATCCCACCCATTTTCACATGTTTCTTTCTCCTAACTATCATACTTTGTCATGTACTTCGGATAATAATCTTTTTCTATGAAAATTTTTACAATTAATATTCTAACAAGAACTCATATTATGATCAGAATTCCGAGCACCGATCTTCCCAAGCAAATTTTTTTCTTTGTTCTGTCACGTGACCGAAAAACCAGTTCTGATTGGTTTATCACCTAAATCGGTATAGGGATAACTCGATTTACTCTATCTTTCAAGGTACATAGTCATATGTCTAAATCGGTTCAAGTGAACTCGATTTACATACAATTTCGAAATATAACATAAATGTATTTATCGGTATAAATTGTATAAGGTTATCTCCCTTTACTCATAAAATAATTATATATAGCAAGATGCATTGCCGATGTTGGTTTGCGGTTTAGAAACAATTGGTACATTACTTTAGTATTGACGGATCGACAGCTGTCAATCAAACCGCACGTGACTTTGTATTTTGTATTGTGTGTGCTACGATGTTTGCTCCGACATTGAATAGAAACACGTGCGTTTGTGAGCACGAGGCGTGGCTATATTACACCTGGCGATCGGCCAATTACAATGACCCTCAAAATGTGTTGCGTTTTTCCTCAAAGCATAAAATGTTATTGTTAATTAGTGAAGTACTTACCTGCAGTACACGACGTTTCTGTAAAGCAAACGTATTATATTACTCCTTTATAGTTTTTTATGATATATTGTGGGAAAATGAGGATTACAATATGTATTGTGTCGAGTTATCACAATGATCTTCATGTCAATGTATTTCAGTATTCATTCTTTTAAAAGATTTAAATAAAGTTTAGGTACACAATCTTTATCGCTGCTATATTTTATTTTTTTATTTATTTATTTATTTCACTTTTAGTGTATAAACTATGTTTTTAAATTAAGATTACCAGTTGTATAGAGCCAAATATATTTGGTTACAGCAGAGGCCTCTACCCGTCATACTGCCTTTAGTACACATTTCTAAAATTACCTTGTTGTTTGGAACTGTAAATAACTCCCAACGGTATCGCCACAACCACTGCTATAATGAGTATAGCATGGATCGAGGCAGTCAAGATGGTGCTGCATTTCCTTTTGGGTGGTGGCGGCGGTGGGATTGGGGTTGTTTGAGGTTTAGTTTGGATGGATATCATGCTGTCGTCACACTCCTCCTTTGTATTTGTCTGACGGATCGGCTAGAAAACACATACAGATATATTTCGAGTACGCATGATTTACTAAATGTTTAGAATTTCCGAAATAAGAAACAAAACTTTATTGAAACATGTTTAATGAAGTTTAATACGATCTATGATGGATTTAGGCTGCAAGCATTTATGTCCATATCATATAAATATTGATAATGATTAATTAACAATAACTTGTTACAACTTGTTAATAAACAGTGAACAATAGCTGCAATAATGTAGCTCAAAAGACTTTTAGACAGATAATGGAGCTACATCAATTGGTGCCTATTCCTGCTAATGGAGCAAAGACATATTTGTGCAAACCATTATCAAAACGTTTGTATACGTTTTGTTTATCTTGTTTGATATTACTTACCTACTAGGCAATAAAACTGAACCGTATAAAATATCAAATTCACAGCGAGACATTATTTTTTCACATACAAATATGATGGTCTTTTCGAAGAACAATTATACGGTAAGTCTACAAATTATGAATTTGACGTCTTATGTGTGGTAAAGTACATATTAAGAATGGTCGTTATGTTTCTTTTGGACAAAAATAAGATATTAATGCATGTATACGGAGCTGTGCTCAGGATTTACCTAACTGGTTTTCAATCGATTATCAAAAAAATGATCTCATATTTAATCGGGCAGCGGTTCAAAATCTTAATATAAACCGGCTTAAGGTCACTTTTAGCCAGTTATAGGTTCATCCTGTACATTCCATGAAATACATGTATAACTTAAAGAACTACAAAAGGATTTACGCTAACTGTGTTTTAAGGCTTGATTAAACAACATGTCTATCGCTTTATTTTATCATCAAAATTAAGCCACTATTTCACTTAAATAGTATTCCTATTTAACCTGCTTGCAATGAAATGAATAAGCATGTATCATTTTTGTATGATAAATGCATGTAAGACAAATAAAACGGGCGTCCATTGTTGTATGAAAAAGACGATCACCTACGTTTGGATACAGAATGAAACAAAGACATAATTTTATTCATTTTGACCCACTTATGTCCCGCCCCTCTGGCCCCTGGCGATCGGCCAGGACCAATATGGATATGATGTTAAAATGCTATCTCAGGCTAATAATTCTAACCCAGTTTGACTAATTTCCTAGAAAATTGAGGAAATAATGCTCATAAATGTTTTTTTTATATAAACTACAGTAAATTTAACCCCCTCTCAGGGGGAAATCTGAGACCCCAGGGTCATGATGTTCTCAAGTTTTGTACAGGAACTTAGGACCTTTCAATTTATGAAGAGTTATTCATTTTACCACATCTGAGAGTGGAGAAGAAGATTTTTTTGGACATTTTAGTCAATTTTACCCCATTTGGCCCCTTCCACAGCCCCCTGGGGATGGGGACCACACAATTCTCAATTTTGATTGGCCGTATATCTAAGAAGAGTTGTGCAAAGTTTCATTGAATTTGCTTCAAAAGTTTTGGAGAAGAAGTCGGAAGTGTAAATTGTTCACGTACATACAACGCATGACAGACGACGGACGACGCAAGACCCACGACGGACGACGGTCAAAACGTGATTAGAACGCAAAACTTCGTTGCAGGTGACCGAAATACCTGACCAATTAGAAAGTCATATTGAGCATGAAAACAAAGAAATTATTTATAACAATTGATTTTTCGTTTTATGACCTGTATATAACACTTTTTATCATTACAGGAAAATGTTTCAATTAATCAATACATTGCCATATAAAAACTCTTGATTGTGGTGAAGTAAGCGGGGACGTTCGGAATATTTTCATTTAAACAGTTACCTGCCCTTAGGATAAGCTATACAATAATGAAGCACTTTTAATGTCGCTCTTTATGTTAAAAATGGAAACAGTTTTTCAAATCATATTTCAAATAAGAAAGCTATTCTCCCGACGAAACGACGCAAGACTGAACATTATATGATTGATCAAACACCTACCTGTTTAGGCATGTTGGAAGTCATCTTACACAGGGTTGGTGACACGGTGGCTTCATCATAGTCTTCTAGTGCTATATCAACCGTGTCGTTGTGGTGCACTTCATTGCATCTATCACGGGATGCATTTACATAATCATCTGTTCAGAGTAAGAAGGGGATACTATTGTAACCCATACTATATAGACACAGCTTACTTTTCTCACCAATTTACAGTAAATGTGTAACTACAGTAACCGGTTTGTTTTTGCGTTTTTGCGTATTTTGCGGATAAATACAGTTCCGATAGAGTATTTCACCTGTAAATTAAATCGCTGTGGTATTATCGTTTTCCATGGAAACGAGTTATTAGGTCGCCACAACAATATGTTGGGTTAAAGTGTATATACTTGTTAAATTGTCTATTGACAGAAACGCAATATATTGTTTTGTCAAGCAACATAATTTTTTATTTGATACGTTGTAAACATGTCTTTCCAACTGCGGTTATATTAGGCCATGGACTAGGAGGGTCCCACATGCACCCCCTCCCCCAAACCTCCGAACCAATATTTTTCTGAACCCTTATGACCCACTGATCACAAATCAAAATGTTAACATTGCATAAGTTGGGATAAACTTCCGGTTATGACGTCATCAAGATGGCCGCCATCTCGAATTTCACTAAAAATTGAAAAATAGTCATAACATTAACATTTTGCAACCGAAGTAGACAAATGAGGTATCAAAATGACCACAATAGAACGACAAATACATATCAGGACCAAATAATCCAATATTTGTAGTGATTTGTACGGAAGACATGAAAAAATAAGCTTTTAAGCTCAAAAATGGTGATTTTTCGGCAAATTTTTCATGCTTGGCTTAACGCAGCAAAAATGTGTCCCAACAACAAATTATTACTCGTAATCAGTTATTTAAACTCCTTTCAATCAGTAAAAACAAAAACAAAAACAAAAATATATAGAAATGCAAAAAAAAAAGAATTATTTTTATACTTGTAGATTAGCAGCGTCTCAAAATTAATTATTACAGCACAACACCTACTGATAGCGTAACAAATGTAACCTAAGCTAAGCCTGTGTTTCGGTTAATATCATTAACAGTTCCCAAAGCGTTTGTGTCTTTGAGAATGAGTAGATTCATTGTTTATTTCCTATGCTTAGCTTAAGCAAAATGTCAGATGGTTACTACAATGTCACTAATATGTCTTTAACTGATAACCGTTATCATTGTGCGTGCTTTCACGCCTCACTGCACTATCCAATGAAGAGACTCGGCATAACTGGTAGCTGGTACACGCAGTCCGAATCAGAGTACTCGAGATATCAGTATCCAATTCCTCGAAAGCCAGAGCGTCTTTTATGACCCATCCATGGCCAGAGTTCATATCAGGAACAACAGGTTCAGGGATGTGGGATCTCTTTCAGATTCTAACATATCGTACGTATATGCTGTTTCAGACTTCTCCGACATAATGGAAATTACACCAGATGCACAATCTTCCTATGGTGGAATTGGTTCTCCTTAGCACATAGCTCCATAATTCGTATGAAGTACTATTCATCAATCTTGTGGACCCTCGTGCAACCATAAATGGCACAGGTGATATCATCGAGGTCATTAACGAGGGCATAAATGTTAAATAATTTTCATTGGTCTGACTTTTCCTACTCCCTTGAATGTGCTGGTTGTGTCACATCTGGTGTATGCGCAAAGAGACCATTGAAGACTCTCCCGTAAAAAGTTCTCTAAAGTGCTTTCCAGACTTGGTAAAGAGTGAAACGTCACTGCAGACCTAATTCATGACCTCAAAGAATCCACCTGTGCCATCTATGGTCACTGAGGTTCACAAGAATGAGGAATTGTGCTTCATACGAATTAAGGAGAACCAACTCAACCCTCCGCAGAATGTTGATCTGGTGTCTTTTCCATCATGCCGGGGAAGTCTGGAACATCTATACGATATGTGAATCTAGGTGAAACTAGGTTGGAAACAGGAAGAGCTCCCACATTCCTGAATCCGATGTTTCTGATGTTAACTCTGACCATGGACAGTTGACAAGTTAGAACCACGATGGTAACCCGGTAATGTAATGTCACATCATGTCACCGAGGTCGAAGACGACACTCTTGCGAGAAAGCACGCACTACGAAAATAATAAGCATTAAGAACTAGTGAAAGAATTATGTGACACATCGAGTTACCATCTTACATTTCCTTGCGTTATACACAGGAATTAAACAATGGATGTGCTCATTCTAAAAGACACAACATGTTTCGGAAAGTGTCATGGTATTTACGGAACTTTAATTTGATACCCTAAAGCTATTAGTTAGCGTTTTGCTGTAATAATTCAGTTTGAGAGGCTACTAGTCTACAAAATTTTGAACATGAAAATGGATTATTTTGAAGTCCCACTTAGATATTCAGCCAACTTAAAATTCAAATTTGTTAAGATATCAATCGTCAATAGCCAATGTTATATTCAGGAAATTCCAAGACACCAGGAAACTGTAGTGCTAGCGGTTTGGAAAAAATAACAATCATATGCCGCTTACGGTGATGTTTTGTAAACCAAATGATGGTATGAAAATTCTCTTTTGCATTTCTATATAATTGTGTTGTTGTTCTAACCGATTGATAAAAGGTCAAATAACTGATTGTGAATAATAATTTGTTGTTGGGAAACAATTTTGCTGCGTCAAGCCAAATATGAAAAAATGCTGAAAAAATACCATTTATGAGCTTCAAATATTATTTTTTTCATTTCCTGTGTTCAAATCACTACATATTTTGGATTATTAGGTCCTGACATGTATTTGTTGTTCTATTGTGGTCATTTTGATACCTCATTTGTCTACTTCAGTTGAAAAATGTCAATGTTATGCCTATTTTTCATTTTTTCAGTGAAATTCGAGATGGTGGCCATCTTGATGACGTCATAACCGGAACTTATAGGATGTTAACATTGGTTTTTGTTGTTTTTGTTGCTTAAACTGATTGACAAGTGGTCAAAAAACTTATTAGAAATAATATTTTGCTGTTGGGAAACATTTTTGCTGCGTCAAGCAAAATATGAAAAATTTGCTGAAAAATCACAATTTTTGAGCTTAAAATCCGATTTTTTCATTTCCTGCGTAGAAATCACTACATATATTGGATTTTTTGGTTCTAGCCCATGACCTATATGGGTCTATCATATGAAGGATACATGGGATATTCTAGGAGTATCTTCTCTCGTACCCCAACGTTTTATGCCATTTACCAATGCCCCGCCATGTTGAAATACGTTCGAAAAATACCGTGACTGCAAGTCCATTATCCGTACAGGAAAATTGAAAATAGTGTGATACTTATAACAAATATTCTGTTGTTTGCATCTTTTATACTGAAAGCGGCCTTGTTTCTAAAAACCATGTTAAAATGTTACTGAGAAAGTAACAATGTTGTTGACGCAGTGACGTCACGTGGTTGTGTAGCATTGGTAGCCACAGCTGACACGAATGTATTATAAGACTCATACGTGGATATGAAGGATAGGGATATTCTACCCGAGGGTAAAAAAAATGTTGTAAACCCAGAGGCTTGCCGAAGAATTTGCAACAGTTTGTGACCCCGAGGGTATAATATCCCTATTCTTCATATCCACGTATGATAAAGGTATTTTTTGTCATACCTTAACGTTTTATTGCAATTTTTCTTCTATGATTTCCACCTTTTTGACATAAATTCGAAGAAAAATCGTGACCGCAAGTCAATTCTCCATACATGAAAATTGCGTGATATTTTCAATGCCAATCCCGTTGTTTGTATCTTTTAAAGTAAATACAGTTTAGTTTCTGAAAAAAAGTTAATATTGTACCGAAAAAAATAAAAGAGTAATTTTGTTAACACTGTGACGTCCTGAGTCTTTATTGCATAGGTAGCCACGCAATACAGCTTCAGGTGACGTGGGTGTATTGCCCCATACCAACCAGTATGTATGTATGTATGTATGAGAGAAAACATGATACACAGTGCTACACGTATAGGTATGAGAGAGATACCTGTCATAACTGCCATGTCTTAAAAAATAAACCATGCTAGTATTGTTAATGCCTTGTTAAGTATGTCATGGTATCCTTTTAATTACTTATTGACAGTAGAAAAATTATCATTTTAATAAAGAAACATATACAAAATATAAAACAACTATGCATGTACTTAGATAGACGATTGGCGATAACAATCAACGTTGAATATAATACTTACCCATTGTTTGCTTCCCGGTGGATGATTTCAGGTCCTAATTTTAATTTACACTTCAACCTTGCGCCCAAACAAAAAATAATTACATATGCATTAGAGCGTTATCGTAATTAAATCGGCGTGAAAATATAGTTAAGAATGAAAAAGAAAAAAATACTCGCCTCATAAATAAGTAATCAATATCATATCATTACCAATTTCCGCTGGAAAGACTAGTCTAGTTCGACACAAAAATTATCTTACATGTCTTGGTGGCGCTATTTGTTAACACCCACCCCACCCCCTCCCCCTCTATCCCCCTTTTTAATGTGATTATTGTTTTGTTAGTTTGTATAATGTCTTCATGACAATATTTTCTTTTGTTTGTTGCATTGAATATGGGTGTAAATATTACTTAGTCATCAAACTTTAGACTGGAAATTTTCATTCATATTAATTGTTGTGGTATTGCGCCAGTGTATAGATGCATAGAAATAATTATCAATAGATTTGAACAGTAGATAATGCCATTGATGAGGAATTATGTAAACCCGTTAGACTGGTCAGAACAATTGAGTAGCCTTATATCGTACCATATATAACTGTAAAATGAGAACATGCGACGGTACTTCTTGCTATTGTCAACCTCAATGGTTTTTTTTTAAAAAGACATAAATATGTATAATGTTTTGAAGCTTGCATAGGTAACTCTATAACACTGGATCTTTAAGGTCTATAAGATACGAATCACTTATAGGGCAAAGAAGTAATTTTAACAGTGTGGACAAAAGATTGTCGACTGTCGAGGAACCGTAATCAAACAATAAAATAGAACATAAACCACATTCTTGAAGAATTGGAAAAGAATAAAACAGAGACGTCTAAAGAAAACAATGAATATCTAATCCATCACATACGTCTACAATAATGATCACTGAGGTAAAATATCAAAATATTATAAAACAAACCATTACAAAAGTGATAGAAAAAAACATAATCTTTGGGGGACATACACGAAATACAAATGTATATGTTCAGAGAGTCTTTCTTCTTTTATAATGTCACTTCTGCAATGATTTTATCTTGTGGATATCTGACCAATATAAAAAAGCGTTGGATTAAAAAGTGAGAATTGGGGGTTCAATTCACCTACACAATGGCGGAATAATTAATTGTTACCCGACGTTTCATTCCCTTTCAAACCAAAAGCTCAAAGTAATGTTTAATGTAAGACATATTATAAAAAAATGTTGGTTTAAAGGGGGACATTGCTGCATATACCATGATCATGGTAAGGAAGTATTAAGTCTATGCGTACATTAGGGGAATAGAGCGGATCTAACCAAAGTTAAAAAGATTGTATCCTTGAGAACTGCGTGTAATGTAAAAAAATGGAGTCAAGCAATTTCTAGCAATAACTCGATGAAATTTAATATAACAAATAATATAACGTTACTATAATAATATAATCAACTTCCATCTGTATACTGATTATTGAGCAATTTAATTGGAATCTGAACATAGGTACAATGTATAACGCACACAATGAAAATGTTTAACATAATTTACATTTTTAGACACGTTATGTTTAAGAAATATGTTTAGCTTCGGGAAAATAAAACGACCTGCTAGTTAGTTATTATAGACTTGTTGCTCGGCATGTAGTATTCCATACATCTTAAGCATTCGACTATTGCGACGAACAAAGCAAGTTAGACTCCATTGGTAATGAGATTGTTATTAAATTCACGCATATAAATATAGTCTTTATCTAGTTTCTTATAATTGTGGCTAAGTATGGACATTTGAATAATATATGTTATATAAAATTTAATGATTTATGGGTTATATTTACCTTGGCGATCCCCGTCTTCCTATCAATCTTGTTTCATTTTTTTCAATAATTATATGCACATATTACTTCCGGGTTTTACGTTTTGGCAAACGTTAGTGACATAGGCTATATTTGAAATACGATGTGTAACATGTTTTAAAGTTACTAAATCATTAGATTTACATAGATTTCTTAGGGTTTTTGACTTCCTACAAACGTTCTTATACCTGGAATTAGAAAGTTTTCAAAATTACAACATTTAATTTGAACTATTGGCAATGTTTATCAATGTTAAAATATCGCCAAACACAACAAGAAATTGTATCTGTCGGCATTGAATGTTTACAACGGAAAGAACCGAGTGCATCTTTGAGTTCAGAATTGAGGTCGCTGAAAATCTCACCCGGCTAATGGATATAGATGTAATAATACCACTAAGAGGCAATTTATATTTTATCGGTTACATTGGCGTGATTAAGCGTAATAGCCGATACATTTACAGCGTATCTCAGTGGCGTAGAAAGAAACTTAATTGGGGGGGGGGGGGGGGGCAAAGGTCCTCAGTATTTGGACCCCCCCCCTCCTCGCCCCGCACCCACAGGAGGAGATTGATTTTTTAATTCAACACACAACCATATATACTTTATAAACTTTTTTCATATATCGTTGAGTAGAATCCTTGTACACATTTATAGACAGTGGCGTCGATAAACGGAAACTAATGAATACGCAAATTGCCATGCTAGCGCCAAAGGTGCGATATTTTGGTGTTTGGGGGGCGACAATCTCCTACGAGAAAAAATATTACGATTTAGAATGGCTAAGATGAGTTTAACGATGCATTTTGATGAATTTGCGAGCGCCGAAGACGCGAGAATTTGGTGTTTGAGGGGTCCGGGGGTCTCCCCCGGGAAATACATTACGATTTAGAATTTTACGATGCATTTTGATGAATGTGGGAGCGCCTGAAGGCGCGAGATTTGGGTGTTTGAGGAGGTCAGAGGGTCTCCCCCGGGTAAAAATATTAGATTTAGAATGGCTGTGATGAGTTTTACGATATATTTTAATGATTTTAAAGCGTTCTTAACATAATACTTTTTTTTTATTTAAAGTTACCTGCATTAAGAATTGGTAATTGTGAATGCCGTCATATCTATGCAACTCGATCTGAACATACTGGCTTCACACCATCGGTACATTGTTGTTTAACACAAAATAATAATGAATTAATTGTTTTGCTAAGTCATATAAACAGATGAATCTTTTAAGAGACATTTTTTAAAATAGTACGTAGAATCCCCTGATTGACATTTTAAGTCTAGTTCACGAAAATGTGCAGGAGGACCCTTTTTTCTTTCAAATGTGCAATTTTAGAACATTTCAGTCGGCGAAAATGGAGGGGGGGCAACAAGAAATGTTTGCCCTCGTCCTGGGAAACGGGGAGAAAACTAGTGACATACAATGTATAGGGGAATGTCCATTAGACGGATAGAGACTATAACTAGGTATATATAGGGAATGTCCATTAGACGGATAGACACTATAACTAAGGATATATAGGGAATTTCCATTAGACGGATATATATTATAGCTAGGGCTATATAAGGAAAGTCCATTAGACGGATAAAGACTATAACTAGAGATATATAGGGAATGCCCATTTGACGGATAGACATTATAACTAAGGATATACAATGTATACGGAATGTCAAATATTGATATAATGATAAAAGAAATACACGTACTTACTTAGTCCGCTAAACATGCCTATATTATTAGTGTTTCGCCATTTTTTCCTTATTATAAAGTCTATATATTAGGCTATTTTTTAAAAGCCTAATAATATTGGCAGGTTTAGCGGAATAGTACATAATATCATGACAAATGAAAATAAAATAATGTTAGAAGCAAGTATAAAACCATATAATATAATGAAAACCCTTCTTTATGGCTACAAAAACCTGTACAGTATAGGATTATTTAAACTTAGAAACTCTTCACAAAACTTTTGCATACGTTTCAACGTTTATTAACACAGTAATCAGGAACCTGTAGTCGATAAATTTGTGTTTTCAGTCGATAGTAGATATGTCCATTAGACAGATGAGATTTCCTTCGATCGGATGTTTGGAATGTTCACGCGTCGCGCATGCACATAGGGGTTGTTTACACTCGCCGAAAGATAATAATATGAAATAGTGACTAGGTCGGTCCTATTTATTTTCAGTTTTTCTCCATTTTGAACAAAATTGCTATACAAACTTTTAAATATTGTTATTAACACAAAATACACAACTTTTACAATTAATTTTAGTCCTATAATTCTTTTTATCTTTTATTACATGATTTTTTAGCGATTTAGTCCCTTTAATTAGGCAGTTGGTAATTTAGATAGCGATATTATGTTTCGGTTAGCTTATTTTTTAATTCAGATTACGCCTATAATGATAATGGTAACTATTGATCAACACACAACAACAAATGCAAATATAAATTACCATAGGTCTGAGTTGTAATAATATGGTATCCTTAGACTCGTAGACATACATCGATAAGCTTTTCATTTCTTGGTATGTGTACGAGATTATTTTTTTTTTTAATTTTTAATTTATACTTAATTAAAACCAATTTAAGTTTGCGTGTAAATTATTTTCGCGTATTCCGCGTTCGATTAGAATTCGCAAAATGAATTGGCGCAAAACGAATTACAAGTACAGAAGAATCGTGACATTAAATCGCAGTAAAAATATTGTTTAGAATCAAAACGAGATATTAATGCGTCCATAAATATATTGGGCGCTTTTAGTTAACGATTACTGTATGTTTTTGTACGTTTTTATTAAGTAATTCTGATTATATTTTCTTCTGTTTTTGTATTAACAATTCTTAGTCATCAAACTTCAGACTGGAAATTTTCATTCATTTTCATTGTTGTGGTATTGCGCAAGTGTATAGATGTATAGAAATAATTATCAATAGATTTGAACTTAAATCAGTAGATAATGCCATTGATGAGGAATTATGTAAACCCGTTAGACTGGTCAGAACAATTGAATAGCTTTATGTCTTACCATATATAACTGTGACATGAGAACATACGACGGTACTTCTTGCTATTGTCAACCTCAATGTCTTTTAAAAAGACATAAATATATATAAAGTTTTGAAGCTTGCATGGGTAACTCTATAACACTGGATCTTTATAGACATAGGTCTGTAAGATACGAATTACTTATAGGGCAAAGACGTAATTTTAACAGTGTGGACAAAAGATTGTCTACTTTTCGAGGCGATCTGCTTCTTTGTTAAGACCCAAGAAGAACAAAAGACTTTTTTTGTTAAACGCTCCCGGCTGTTAGGAAGGCACTTGGTTCTGTCCCCTGGCCGAGACACATTCAAAATCTATAAAAGTGGTAGTTTCTGCTCCTGCTTAGCGCTAGGGTAAGGGAGCGGGATGACCGATTTACCCGTTGTCATTATATGGTGACCGGGAGGGGTGTGCTGCTTGGTGGGCAACAGTTCCACAATACAAGAGGAAACAACACGAACATACCGAAGTCTAACAAAACACTCACCTCACACTACATAATGCTACAAACCGCATATATTGCAGACCGTCTTTTCATGACCCTGGCTGATCATGGGACGTGAATTAATCAAACAAACAAACGTTTTCCCGAATCGGTGATTATTGAGACATATAATGATCTAACATCTTGTAATGTTTAGCATGATAAAGTACGTTTATTACTTTGAAAATCTACCGATATTGTTGTTAATCATTTCATGACAATATACGAAATATATCAAAATAATCAGAATAAAAGCATGTAAAAGAAATTGCAAAGGCAGACACAAGGGAAATTTCCATTGCGTAGATTCGTTTTTCATAGATTACAATATTTAACTTATTACGTATTGTTTACAATGAATGAGTTTCCATATTAATGAGTCATGATTGTTTATGTAAAGTAATAATCTAACTATGCATTTGAAGGTTTGAGAGTTCAATACTCATTATACTTGTCTCTACAAACTGATGGTTTATCCCAATGAGGTTGTTCCTTTGGTCGTCATCCCGAATTATAAAACCCAGGCTGTACAAAATATCTTATCACAATTTAAAGCCTAAATATATTCTAATGATGTCACATATAACGCAATGTTAACACAGAGGAACCGTAGGCAAACAATAAAATAGAACAGAAACCACATGCTGGAAGAATTGGAAAAGAATAGAACAGAGACGTCTAAAAGAAAACAATGAATATCTAATCCATCACATACGTCTACAACATGTACAATGATCACTGAGGTAAAATATCAAAATATTTTAAAAAGAAACCATTACAAAAATGATAGAAAAAAACCATAATCTTTGGGGGACATACACGAAATATATGTTCAGAGTGTCTTTCTTCTTTTATTATGTATATTAAAAATGTCAATTCTGCAATGATTGTATCTTGGGGATATCTGACCAATATAAAAAAGGGTTGGATTAAAAAGTGTGAATAGGGGGTTCAATTTACCAACACAATTGCGGAATAAGCAATTGTTACTCGACGTTTAATTCCTTTTTAAACCAAAAACTCAAAGTAATGTTTTATGTAAGACATATTGTAAAAATGTTGGTTTAAAGGGGGACATTGCTGCATATACCATGATCATGGTAGGGAAGTATTAAGTCCATGCGTACATTCGGGGAATGAAGCGGATTTAACGAAAGTTAAAAAGATGGTATCCTTGTGAACTAACTGTAATAATATAAAAACACAAATGCAGTAAAGCAATTTCGATCAATTAACCGATGAAATTTGGTTTTATTTTAATATGAACTGAAACAAATAAAATACTATAACGTTACTGTTATCATAGAATCAACTTCCGTGCGTAAACTGGTTAATGAGCAATTAAATTGGAATCTGAACATAGGTAGAGCGCACATGTGTACTTGCAAATGTATACTTTACTGGGTGTTACTGAAGATGTTTAACATAATGTTACATTTGAGACACGTTATGTTAAAGAAATAAGTTTAGCTTGGGGAAAATAAAACGACATGCTAGTTAGTTATTATAGACTTGTGGCTCGGCATGTAGTGTTTCATACATCTTAAGCATTCGACTATTGCGACGAACAAAGCAAGTTAGACTCTATTGATAATGAGATTGTTATTAAATTCACGCATATAAATATAGTCTTTATTTAGTTTCTTATAATCGTGGCTAAGTATGGACATTTGAATATATGTTATACAATATTTAATGATGTATGGGTCATATTTACCTTGGCGATCCCCGTCTTCCTATCAACCTTGTTTCATAGTTTTCAGTAATTATGTGAACATATTACTTCCGGGTTTTACGTTTTGGCAAACGTTAGTGACACATGCTATATTTGAAATACAATGTGTAATGTGTATTAATTAGGCAGTGGATAATTAACATAGTGATACCATGTATCGGTTTATTTATTTTCTTAAATCAGATTTCGCATATAATGATAATGATTACCATTGATCAACACACACAACAACAAATGCAAATATTAATTACCATAGGTCTTAGTTGTAATACAGTTATATGATATCAATAGACTTGTAGACTTACATCGATAAGCTTTTCATCTTTTGTTATGTATACGAGATTATATTGAATTTTTGAATTTTAAATTCATTCTTAATTAAAATTAATTAAAACCAATTTATTTTCGCGTGCAAATTATTTCCGCGTATTCCGCGTTCAATTAAAATTCGCAAAATGAAATTGGCGCAAAACAAATAACAAGTACAGTAGAACATTATACATGTAAATCGTGACATTAAATCGCAGTGAAAATATAGTTTAGGACCAAAACGATATATTAATGCGTCCCATAAATATATTGGGCGCTTTTAGTTAACAATTACTGTATATTTTTGTACGTTTGTATTAAGTTATTCTGATTATATTTTACTTTGTTTTTGTATTAACAATTCTTAGTCATCAAACTTTAAACTGGAAATTTTCATTCATTTTCATTGTTGTGGTATTGCGCAAGTGTATAGATGCATAGAACTAATTATCAATGGATTTGAACTTAAGTCAGTAGATAATGCCATTAATGGGAATTATATAAACCCGTTAGACTGGTCAGAACAATTGAATAGCTTTACATCTTACCATATATAACTGTGACATGAGAACATGCGACGGTACTTCTTGCTATTGTCAACCTCAATGTCTTTTAAAAAGACATCAATATACATAATGTTTTGAAGCTTGCATGGGTAACTCTATAACACTGGATCTTTATAGACATAGGTCTGTAAGATACAATTACTTATAGGGCAAAAAAAATAATTTTAACAGTGTGGACAAAAGATTGTCGACTTTTCGAGGCGATCTGCTCCTTTGTCAAGACACAAGAACAAAATACTTTTTTTGTTGAGCGCTCCCGGCTGTGAGGAAGGCTCTTGGTTCTGTCCCCTGGCCGAGACACACTCAAAGTCTATAAAATTGGTAGTTTCTGCTCCTGCTTAGCGTTAGGGTAAGGGAGTGGGATGACTGATTTGCAAGTTGTCATTATATGGTGACCGGGAGGGCTGTGCTGCTTGGTGGGCAACAGTTCCACAATACACGAAGACACAACACGAACATACCGTAGTCTAAAACACTCACCTCGCACTACATACATGCTACAAACCGCATATAATGCAGACCGTCTTTGCATGACCCTGGCTGATCATAGGACGTTAATTAATCAAACAAACAAACGCTTTCCCGGATCGGTGATTATTGAGACATATAATGATATATTATCTTGTAATGTTAAGCATGATAAATAGAGGTTACACAACGAGTGGCTGTTGGATATAGAATTTATTCCACACTTGTGAGTTATTTTTTAAAAGTTACAAAAGACACGAGCTTTAGCGAATGCGTACAGAGTTTATACCACGTGTGGTATAAACAAATTGTTAATCAACAGCTGCATCGTTTATTTGATACCCTGAGAGTTGAATAACACTGGCTATTGTGGTAGAAAGTAGGTTTATTACTTCGAAAAACTACTGATATTGTTGTTAATCATTTGATGACAATATACGAAATATATCAAAATAATAAGAATAAAAGCATGTAGAAAGAAATTGCAAAGGCAGACACAAGGGAAATTTCCATTGGGTAGATTCGTTTTTCATAGATTACAATATTTAACTTATTACGTATTGTTTACAATGAATGAGTTTCCATATTAATGAGTCATAATTGTTTATGTAAAGTTACAATCTAACTATACATTTGAAGGTTTGAGAGTTCAATACTCATTATACTTGTCTCTACAAACTGATGGTTTATCCCAATGAGGTTGTTTCTTTGGTCGTCGTCCCGATTTATAAAACACAGGCTGTACAAAATATCTTATCACAATTTATAGCCTAAATATATTTTAATGATATCTCATATAACGCAATGTAAACACAGAGAAACCGTATGCAAACAATAAAATAGAACAGAAACCACATGCTGGAAGAATTGGAAAAGAATATAACAGAGACTTCTAAAAGAAAACAATGAATATCTTATCAATCACATACGTCTACAACAATGATCACTGAGGTAAAATATCAAAATATTATAAAAAGAAATATTACAAAAATGATGCAAAAAAACATAATCTTTGGTGGACATACACGAAATATATGTTCAGAGTGTCTTTCTTCTTTTATTATGTATATTAAAAATATCATTTCTGCAATGATTGTATCTTGTGGATATCTGACCAATATAAAAAAGCGTTGGATTAAAAAGTGAGAATTGGGGGTTTAATTCACCTACACAATGGCGCAATAATCAATTGTTACCCGACGTTTAATTCCCTTTTAAACCAAAAGCTCAAAGTAATGTTTAATGTAAGACATATTGTAAAAATGTTGGTTTAAAGCGGGACATTGCTGCATATACCATGATCATGGTAAGGAAGTATTAAGTCTATGCGTACATTAGGGGAATAGAGCGGATCTAACCAAAGTTAAAAAGATTGTATCCTTGAGAACTGCGTGTAATGTAAAAAAAGAAAAGAAAAAAACCCAATTGAGTCAAGCAATTTCTAGCAATAACTCGATGAAATTTGTTTATATTTAAATAGAAATTGAAACAAATAAAATAATATAACGTTACTATTATAATATAATCAACTTCCATATGTAACTAGTTAATGAGCAATTTAATTGGAATCTGGACATAGGTATAGCGCACACATGTACTTGCTTATGTAGGATTTAATCGTTTTTACTGAAGATGTTTAACATAATGTTACATTTTTAGACACGTTATGTTTAAGAAATAAGTTTTAGCTTGGGGAAAATAAAACGACATGCTAGTTAGTTATTATAGACTTGTGGCTCGGCATGTAGTGTTTCATACATCTTAAGCATTCGACTATTGAGACGAACAAAGCAAGTTGGACTCTACTGGTAATAAGATTGTTATTAAATTCACGCATATAAATATAGTCTTTATCTAGTTTCTTATAATTGTGGCTAAGTATGGACATTTGAATAATATATGTTATACAAAATTTAATGATGTATGGGTTATATTTACCTTGGCGATCCCCGTCTTCCTATCAATCTTGTTTCATTTTTTTCAATAATTATATGCACATATTACTTCCGGGTTTTACGTTTTGGCAAACGTTAGTGACATAGGCTATATTTGAAACACAATGTGTAACGTGTTTTAAAGTTACTAAATCATTAGATTTACATAGATTTCTTAGGGTTTTTGACTTCCTACAAACGTTCTTATACCTGGAATTAGAAAGTTTTCAAAATTACAACATTTAATTTGAACTATTGGCAATGTTTATCAATGTTAAAATATCGCCAAACACAACAAGAAATTGTATCTGTCGGCATTGAATGTTTACAACGGAAAGAACCGAGTGCATCTTTGAGTTCAGAATTGAGGTCGCTGAAAATCTCACCCGGCTAATGGATATAGATGTAATAATACCACTAAGAGGCAATTTATATTTTATCTGTTACATTGGCGTGATTAAGCGTAATAGCCGATACATTTACAGCGTATCTCAGTGGCGTAGAAAGAAACTTAATTGGGGGGGGGTTGCAAAGGTCCTCAGTATTTGGACCCCCCCCCCCCTCCTCACCCCGCACCCACAGGAGGAAATTGATTTTTTAATTCAACACACAACCATATATACTTTTTCATATATCGTTGAGTAGAATCCTTGTACACATTTATAGACAGTGGCGTCGATAAACGGAAACTAATGAATACGCAAATTGCCATGCTAGCGCCAAAGGTGCGATATTTTGGTGTTTGGGGGGCGACAATCTCCTACGAGAAAAAATATTACGATTTAGAATGGCTAAGATGAGTTTAACGATGCATTTTGATGAATTTGCGAGCGCCGAAGACGCGAGAATTTGGTGTTTGAGGGGTCCGGGGGTCTCCCCCGGGAAATACATTACGATTTAGAATTTTACGATGCATTTTGATGAATGTGGGAGCGCCTGAAGGCGCGAGATTTGGGTGTTTCAGGAGGTCAGAGGGTCTCCCCCGGGTAAAAATATTAGATTTAGAATGACTGTGATGAGTTTTACGATATATTTTAATGATTTTAAAGCGTTCTTAACATAATACTTTTTTTATTTAAAGTTACCTGCATTAAGAATTGGCAATTGTGAATGCCGTCATATCTATGCAACTCGATCTGAACATACTGGCTTCACACCATCGGTACATTGTTGTTTAACACAAAATAATAATGAATTAATTGTTTTGCTAAGTCATATAAACAGATGAATCTTTTAAGAGACATTTTTAAAATAGTACGTAGAATCCCCTGATTGACATTTTAAGTCTAGTTCACGAAAATGTGCAGGAGGACCCTTTTTTCTTTCAAATGTGCAAATTTAGAACATTTCAGTCGGCGAAAATGGAGGGGGGGGGCAACAAGAAATGTTTGCCCTCGTCCTGGGAAACGGGGAGAAAACTAGTGACATACAATGTATAGGGGAATGTCCATTAGACGGATAGAGACTATAACTAGGTATATATAGGGAATGTCCATTAGACGGATAGACACTATAACTAAGGATATATAGGGAATTTCCGTTAGACGGATGTATATTATAGCTAGGGCTATATAAGGAATGTTCATTAGACGGATAAAGACTATAACTAGAGATATATAGGGAATGCCCATTTGACGGATAGACATTATAACTAAGGATATACAATGTATACGGAATGTCAAATATTGATATAATGATAAAAGAAATACACGTACTTACTTAGTCCGCTAAACATGCCTATATTATTAGTTTTTCCCATTTTTTCCTTATTATAAAGTCTATATATTAGGCTATTTTTCAAAAGCCTAAAAATATTGGCAGGTTTAGCGGAATAGTACATAATATCATGACAAATGAAAATAAAATAATGTTAGAAGCAAGTATAAAACCATATAATACAATAAAAACCCTTCGTTATGGCTACAAAAACCTGTACAGTATAGGATTATTTAAACTTAGAAACTCTTCACAAAACTTTTGCATACGTTTCAACGTTTATTAGATTAACACAGTAATCAGGAACCTGTAGTCGATAAATTTGTGTTTTCAGTCGATAGTAGATATGTCCATTAGACAGATGAGATTTCCTTCGATCGGATTTTGGAATGTTCACGCGTCGCGCATGCACATAGGGGTTGTTTACACTCGCCGAAAGATAATAATATGAAATAGTGACTAGGTCGGTCCTATTTTTTTTCAGTTTTTCTCCATTTTGAACAAAATTGCTATACAAACTTTTAAATATTGTTATTAACACAAAATACACAACTTTTACAATTAATTTTAGTCCTATAATTCTTTTTATCTTTTATTACATGATTTTTTAGCGATTTAGTCCCTTTGGCAGTTGGTAATTTACATAGCGATATTATGTTTCGGTTAGCTTATTTTTTTAATTCAGATTACGCCTATAATGATAATGGTAACTATTGATCAACACACAACAACAAATGCAAATATAAATTACCATAGGTCTGGGTTGTAATAATATGGTATCCTTAGACTCGTAGACATATATCGATAAGCTTTTCATTTCTTGGTATGTGTACGAGATTATTATTTTTTTTTATTTTTAATGTATACTTAATTAAAACCAATTTAAGTTTGCGTGTAAATTATTTTCGCGTATTCCGCGTTCGATTAGAATTCGCAAAATGAATTGGCGCAAAACGAATTACAAGTACAGTAGAATCGTGACATTAAATCGCAGTAAAAATATTGTTTAGAATCAAAACGAGATATTAATGCGTCCATAAATATATTGGGCGCTTTTAGTTAACGATTACTGTATGTTTTTGTACGTTTTTATTAAGTAATTCTGATTATATTTTCTTCTGTTTTTGTATTAACAATTCTTAGTCATCAAACTTTAGACTGGAAATTTTCATTCATTTTAAATTTTGTGGTATTGCGCAAGTATATAGATGTATAGAAATAATTATCAATAGATTTGAACTTAAATCAGTAGATAATGCCATTGATGAGGAATTATGTAAACCCGTTAGACTGGTCAGAACAATTGAATAGCTTTATGTCTTACCATATATAACTGTGACATGAGAACATGCGACGGTACTTCTTGCTATTGTCAACCTCAATGTCTTTTAAAAAGACATAAATATACATAATGTTTTGAAGCTTGCACGGGTAACTCTATAACACTGGATCTTTATAGACATAGGTCTGTAAGATACAATTACTTATAGGGCAAAAAAATAATTTTAACAGTGTGGACAAAAGATTGTCGACTTTTCGAGGCGATCTGCTCCTTTGTCAAGACACAAGAACAAAATACTTTTTTTGTTGAGCGCTCCCGGCTGTGAGGAAGGCACTTGGTTCTGTCCCCTGGCCGAGACACATTCAAAATCTATAAAAGTGGTAGTTTCTGCTCCTGCTTAGCGCTAGGGTAAGGGAGCGGGATGACCGATTTACCCGTTGTCATTATATGGTGACCGGGAGGGGTGTGCTGCTTGGTGGGCAACAGTTCCACAATACAAGAGGAAACAACACGAACATACCGAAGTCTAACAAAACACTCACCTCACACTACATAATGCTACAAACCGCATATATTGCAGACCGTCTTTTCATGACCCTGGCTGATCATGGGACGTGAATTAATCAAACAAACAAACGTTTTCCCGAATCGGTGATTATTGAGACATATAATGATCTAACATCTTGTAATGTTTAGCATGATAAAGTACGTTTATTACTTTGAAAATCTACCGATATTGTTGTTAATCATTTCATGACAATATACGAAATATATCAAAATAATCAGAATAAAAGCATGTAAAAGAAATTGCTAAGGCAGACACAAGGGAAATTTCCATTTGGTAGATTCGTTTTTCATAGATAACAGTATTAACTTATTACGTATTGTTTCCAATAAATGAGTTTCCATATTAATGAGTCATGATTGTTTATGTAAAGTAATAATCTAACTATGCATTTGAAGGTTTGAGAGTTCAATACTCATTATACTTGTCTCTACAAACTGATGGTTTATCCCAATGAGGTTGTTCCTTTGGTCGTCATCCCGATATATAAAACTCAGGCTGTACAAAATATCTTATCACAATTTAAAGCCTAAATATATTCTAATGATGTCACATATAACGCAATGTTAACACAGAGGAACCGTAGGCAAACAATAAAATAGAACAGAAACCACATTCTGGAAGAATTGGAAAAGAATATAACAAAGACGTCTAAAAGAAAACAATGAATATCTAATCCATCACATACGTCTGCAACATGTACAATGATCACTGAGGTAAAATATCAAAATATTTTAAAAAGAAACCATTACAAAAATGATAGAAAAAAACCATAATCTTTGGGGGACATACACGAAATATATGTTCAGAGTGTCTTTCTTCTTTTATTATGTATATTAAAAATGTCAATTCTGCAATGATTGTATCTTGGGGATATCTGACCAATATAAAAAAGGGTTGGATTAAAAAGTGTAAATAGGGGGTTCAATTTACCAACACAATTGCGGAATAAGCAATTGTTACTCGACGTTTAATTCCTTTTTATACCAAAAACTCAAAGTAATGTTTTATGTAAGACATATTGTAAAAATGTTGGTTTAAAGGGGGACATTGCTGCATATACCATGATCATGGTAGGGAAGTATTAAGTCCATGCGTACATTCGGGGAATGAAGCGGATTTAACGAAAGTTAAAAAGATGGTATCCTTGTGAACTAACTGTAATAATATAAAAACACAAATGCAGTAAAGCAATTTCGATCAATTAACCGATGAATTTGGTTTTATTTTAATATGAACTGAAACAAATAAAATAATATAACGTAACTATTATAATATAATCAACTTCCATGCGTAAACTGGTTAATGAGCAATTAAATTGGAATCTGGAACATAGGTATAGCGCACACATGTACTTGCTAATGTATACTTTAACTGGGTGTTACTTGAAGATGTTTAACATAATGTTACATTTTTGAGACACGTTATGTTAAAGAAATAAGTTTAGATTGGGAAAAATAAAACGACATGCTAGTTAGTTATTATAGACTTGTGGCTCGGCATGTAGTGTTTCATACATCTTAAGCATTCGACTATTGCGACGAACAAAGCAAGTTAGACTCTATTGATAATGAGATTGTTATTAAATTCACGCATATAAATATAGTCTTTATTTAGTTTCTTATAATCGTGGCTAACTATGGACATTTGAATATATGTTATACAATATTTAATGATGTATGGGTCATATTTACCTTGGCGATCCCCGTCTTCCTATCAACCTTGTTTCATAGTTTTCAGTAATTATGTGAACATGTTACTTCCGGGTTTTACGTTTTGGCAAACGTTAGTGACACATGCTATATTTGAAATACAATGTGTAAGGTGTATTAATTAGGCAGTGGATAATTAACATAGTGATACCATGTATCGGTTTATTTATTTTCTTAAATCAGATTTCGCATATAATGATAATGATTACCATTGATCAACACACACAACAACAAATGCAAATATTAATTACCATAGGTCTTAGTTGTAATACAGTTATATGATATCAATAGACTTGTAGACTTACATCGATAAGCTTTTCATTTTTTGCTATGTATACGAGATTATATTTTTTTGAATTTTTAATTCATTCTTAATTAAAAATTAATTAATTTCGCGTGTAAATTATTTCCGCGTATTCCGCGTTCAATTAAAATTCGCAAAATGAAATTGGCGCAAAACAAATAACAAGTACAGTAGAACATTATACATGTAAATCGTGACATTAAATCGCAGTGAAAATATTGTTTAGGACCAAAACGATATATTAATGCGTCCATAAATATATTGGGCGCTTTTAGTTAACAATTACTGTATATTTTTGTACGTTTTTATTAAGTTATTCTGATTATATTTTACTTTGTTTTTGTATTAACAACTCTTAGTCATCAAACTTTAAACTGGAAATTTTCATTCATTTTAAATTTTGTGGTATTGCGCCAATATTAGTTATAGAAACTAATTATCAATGGATTTGAACTTAAGTCAGTAGATAATGCCATTAATGAGGAATTATATAAACCCGTTAGACTGGTCAGAACAATTGAATAGCTTTACATCTCGCCATATATATCTGTAACATGCGAACATGCGACGGTACTTCTTGCTATTGTCAACCTCAATGTCTTTTAAAAAGACATAAATATATATAAAGTTTTGAAGCTTGCATGAGTAACTCTGTAACACTGGATCTTTATAGACATAGGTCTGTAAGATACGAATTACTTATAGGGCAAAGACGTAATTTTAACAGTGTGGACAAAAGATTGTCTACTTTTCGAGGCGATCTGCTTCTTTGTTAAGACCCAAGAAGAACAAAAGACTTTTTTGTTAAACGCTTCCGGCTGTTAGGAAGGCACTTGGTTCTGTCCCCTGGCCGAGACACATTCAAAATCTATAAAATTGGTAGTTTCTGCTCCTGATTAGCGCTAGGGTAAGGGAGCGGGATGACCGATTTACCCGTTGTCATTATATGGTGACCGGGAGGGGTGTGCTGCTTGGTGGGCAACAGTTCCACAATACAAGAGGAAACAACACGAACATATCGAAGTCTAACAAAACTCTCACCTCACACTACATAATGCTACAAACCGCATATATTGCAGACCGTCTTTTCATGACCCTGGCTGATCATGGGACGTAAATTTATCAAACAAACAAACGTTTTCCCGAATCGGTGATTATTGAGACATATAATGATCTAACATCTTGTAATGTTTAGCATGATAAAGTACGTTTATTACTTTGAAAATCTACCGATATTGTTGTTGATCATTTCATGACAATATACGAAATATATCAAAATAATCAGAATAAAAGCATGTAAAAGAAATTGCTAAGGCAGACACAAGGGAAATTTCCATTTGGTAGATTCGTTTTTCATAGATAACAGTATTAACTTATTATGTATTGTTTCCAATAAATGAGTTTCCATATTAATGAGTCATGATTGTTTATGTAAAGTAATAATCTAACTATGCATTTGAAGGTTTGAGAGTTCAATACTCATTATACTTGTCTCTACAAACTGATGGTTTATCCCAATGAGGTTGTTCCTTTGGTCGTCATCCCGATATATAAAACTCAGGCTGTACAAAATATCTTATCACAATTTAAAGCCTAAATATATTCTAATGATGTCACATATAACGCAATGTTAACACAGAGGAACCGTAGGCAAACAATAAAATAGAACAGAAACCACATGCTGGAAGAATTGGAAAAGAATAGAACAGAGACTTCTAAAAGAAAACAATGAATATCCAATCCATCACATACGTCTACAACATGTACAAGGGTTGGATTAAAAAGTGTGAATAGGGGGTTCAATTCAATTTACCAATACAATTGCGGAATAAGCAATTGTTACTCGACGTTTAATTCCTTTTTAAACCAAAAACTCAAAGTAATGTTTTATGTAAGACATATTGTAAAAATGTTGGTTTAAAGGGGGACATTGCTGCATATACCATGATCATGGTAGGGAAGTATTAAGTCCATGCGTACATTCGGGGAATGAAGCGGATTTAACGAAAGTTAAAAAGATGGTATCCTTGTGAACTAACTGTAATAATATAAAAACACAAATGCAGTAAAGCAATTTCGATCAATTAACCGATGCAATTTGGTTTTATTTTAATATGAACTGAAACAAATAAAATAATATAACGTAACTATTATAATATAATCAACTTCCATATGTATACTAGTTAATGAGCAATTTAATTGGAATCTGGACATAGGTATAGCGCACACATGTACTTGCTAATGTAGGATTTAATCGTTTTTACTTAAAATGTTTAACATAATGTTACATTTTTAGACACGTTATGTTGAAGAAATAAGTTTAGATTGGGAAAAATAAAACGACATGCTAGTTAGTTATTATAGACTTGTGGCTCGGCATGTAGTGTTTCATACATCTTAAGCATTCGACTATTGCGACGAACAAAGCAAGTTAGACTCTATTGATAATGAGATTGTTATTAAATTCACGCATATAAATATAGTCTTTATTTAGTTTCTTATAATCGTGGCTAACTATGGACATTTGAATATATGTTATACAATATTTAATGATGTATGGGTCATATTTACCTTGGCGATCCCCGTCTTCCTATTTACCTTGTTTCATAGTTTTCAGTAATTATGTGAACATATTACTTCCGGGTTTTATGTTTTGGCAAACGTTAGTGACACATGCTATATTTGAAATACAATGTGTAAGGTGTATTAATTAGGCAGTGGATAATTAACATAGTGATACCATGTATCGGTTTATTTATTTTCTTAAATCAGATTTCGCATATAATGATAATGATTACCATTGATCAACACACACAACAACAAATGCAAATATTAATTACCATAGGTCTTAGTTGTAATACAGTTATATGATATCAATAGACTTGTAGACTTACATCGATAAGCTTTTCATCTTTTGCTATGTATACGAGATTATATTGAATTTTTGAATTTTAAATTCATTCTTAATAAAAATTAATTAAAACCAATTTATTTTCGCGTGCAAATTATTTCCGCGTATTCCGCGTTCAATTAAAATTCGCAAAATGAAATTAGCGCAAAACAAATAACAAGTACAGTACAGTAGAACATTATACATGTAAATCGTGACATTAAATCGCAGTGAAAATATAGTTTAGGACCAAAACGATATATTAATGCGTCCCATAAATATATTGGGCGCTTTTAGTTAACAATTACTGTATATTTTTGTACGTTTGTATTAAGTTATTCTGATTATATTTTACTTTGTTTTTGTATTAACAACTCTTAGTCATCAAACTTTAAACTGGAAATTTTCATTCATTTTAAATTTTGTGGTATTGCGCCAGTGTATAGTTACATAGAACTAATTATCAATGGATTTGAACTTAAGTCAGTAGATAATGCCATTAATGGGAATTATATAAACCCGTTAGACTGGTCAGAACAATTGAATAGCTTTACATCTCGCCATATATATCTGTAACATGCGAACATGCGACGGAACTTCTTGCTATTGTCAACCTCAATGTCTTTTAAAAAGACATAAATATATATAAAGTTTTGAAGCTTGCATGGGTAACTCTATAACACTGGATCTTTATAGACATAGGTCTGTAAGATACGAATTACTTATAGGGCAAAGACGTAATTTTAACAGTGTGGACAAAAGATTGTCGACTTTTCGAGGCGATCTGCTCCTTTGTCAAGACACAAGAACAAAATACTTTTTTTGTTGAGCGCTCCCAGTTTTGAGGAAGGCTCTTGGTTCTGTCCCCTGGCCGAGACACACTCAAAGTCTATAAAATTGGTAGTTTCTGCTCCTGCTTAGCGTTAGGGTAAGGGAGTGGGATGACTGATTTGCCAGTTGTCATTATATGGGCACCGGGAGGGGTGTGCTGCTTGGTGGGCAACAGTTCCACAATACAAGAG